>NC_138200.1:40870472-40925472 GCF_964194105.1 Spermophilus citellus
CTCCAGCGCAGATGGCCCCATTGGCAGCCCTAACCACCTAGAGTCTGAATGGGGCGCCTAAGAACACTGACCAAACGAGTGCTGGACAGACGGGGGGCTGTGCCAGGGCCGGAGCCCACACAGCACACGTTCCCAGTGCATCACTTCATATACCTGGATTCCACGTAGTGCTTGGCGTGTAGAAAATTCAAGTGTTGCTTTTTTGGAACTTTCTGGAACTTCTTAAAAATCATGTTTAAAACATGACGGGTCAGTTGAATGTATGAATGCAGAACCTGCGGAGGACTGAAGGTATTCTGGTCTTGTATGAGAAAAATGTCATGATC
Source organism: Spermophilus citellus (assembly GCF_964194105.1). Taxonomy (NCBI): domain Eukaryota; kingdom Metazoa; phylum Chordata; class Mammalia; order Rodentia; family Sciuridae; genus Spermophilus; species Spermophilus citellus. The sequence goes on from NC_138200.1 coordinate 40,870,799, forward strand.
AACATGGAAATCTACAAAAGTTATGAGGTGCATGGGCAGGCCCTTAGACCTGGCCTCTTGTTCAGGACACAACCTGCACAGCTGTACCTATGGTGACTTTAAAGTGGGAGCAAGGCCAAGGTTGGAGGTGGGAGCAGGTCCTGGCCTAATTGAAAGTTGGGATTCACATTGGCTCCGTTTTGGCCTTCCCCTCCCTCTATGAACTCATACTAAATAGTTTCTTATGAAATCATCATAATCTGCATCCCAGAGTCTGGTCTGATTAAACAGTTATGAGGGCACAGTCCTTGATTTTGTAGCTCAGATGGGTTCTGTGAGCCCATGGCTGGCATATCAAGCTGGGGAGAGAATTGGAAGGGTCTCATAAGGAAAAGACTATAAGGACCGAGAAGAAGACAGGAAACATGGATAGGGAAAGTAACGGCTCAGAGGCCCAAGGGGAAAATCAAGGACATCTATTCTTAACAGGCCCTCGATGCATGGCTTCCCCAAGCTAATCTACAAATTACCTCATCATTGATTAACTGCAACTTGCACAGTTGGTACATCTCCATGGGGCCCCCAAAAGGGGCCTCAGTTGAAAGATGCCTGCCATGAACTGCCAAGGTGTAATTTAAGCTGAAGCTCTCTAAGTCAGCTTTCCAGGCTATAATGAAACGCCTGAGGCAATGAATTCTAAAGAGAAAAGGGTTCTTTTATCTTGTGGTTTCAAGGTTCCAGTCCATGACCCAAGGGCTTAGTTGCTCTGGGCCACTGGTGAGACCACACATCATGGAGGGACTGTGGGGTGGAACAAACCGCTCACCTCACCAACCAGGAAGCAAAATGAAGAAACAAAGAAACAAACAAAAAAGAAAAAAAAAAAAACACTAGGATCCTACAGTCCCTCCAAGGGCATGTCCTCAATGACCTACAGCCCTCCCACCAGACCCCACCCCCCCTAGAGGTCCCTCCACCTCCTAGAGGGGTTCCTGGGACCAGCCTTTAATGCACATGGACCTCTGGGGGGACACTGCCTATGTGTAAGCCATAGGTGGTGGGATGTGACAGTGAACAGACAGCCTTCCTCTCCCACACAGTGTGGCCTGTCCTCTCTCCTGGAGAGCCCAATCTCTTCCCTACTCACAGGCTGGCCTAGGAAAGAGATGTGACCCCTTTCCAGGCTCTGGAAGCATTGCCCCCCAAGAACACGTCCCCTTTACCTCCCCCCCTGATAGGCAGAGGAACTGGGATAAAGGAAACAGATACGCATCTGCTGTTGCGAAGCTTTGTTTCCACACATGATATATGGTTCCGGAGGAGGAGTCAGAAAACAAATTACAGTGTCCCTTCCCCGACGACAGGTCTTTAGTGGTGCTGGCCGGAGAGAGGTGATGCTGGAGATTAGCCGCTACCTCACAATGGGTCCCGGGTACAGGAAAAGTGTCTTAAGTTTATCTATTGTTAAGTGATATAATTTATCATCGCCCAGGGTTAAGGAGCAATCCCGGTTCTTTCCTACTCCAGGAACAGAGATTTATAAGATGATGCCCAAATTTAGACATTGCAGGAGCTGCCGGCAGCAGCGACTGTCCCCAAAGGCGCATGGCTGGTGTGCGCTGGAAGCCAAGTCATTCACGGAGCTAATTTGAGGCTCTGCTCAGAAACTATATTTGCTTTCCGAGTGCATGGTGAGTTTTCATCTGGGCTCTGACCAGCTGACAGCTATGCAAGTTTGTAGATACCAGTAATTGAATATAGATAACCTTGGTGGTTGACCCCGCAGGAGCCGGGCCTGGCTGCCTTCCATTGTTTCTCGTTTTTACCAGTTGATACTAAACTGCTGCTGGATGAATTTATATATTAAGAATTCGCTGCCGTGGGAATTGCTTATCATCCCCCCGGTCTCTCCTGGAAGCTTCTATTTACTCGCCACCATGAGCGAGGGAATAAAGGCCCTGATTTGACTGTTCACCACGAGGGGCGGGCTGCGATGCGTCGGAAACGCTTTATTAATTTCTAAAAACAAAGCAATCGGCGAGAGCATGTTTTTTCCCTTTATCCAGATCGCAAAGAGGGGCCCTGGATCTGCCAAGCCTCTGCGTCCCTCTGAATTGCTGCCCAGCCGCCTTCTTTTTAAGTGTTGCTTAAAAGCAGAGTTTGGATGGAGTCCCCAGAGGTCACCTGCGTGAAGCCCCGGTGTTTTAGGGGAAGCACAGGAAGTACCTGAGAATTCATGTTTAATTCAGCAAGACGCTTTAAAAAGTCTCTAAGAGAGGAAGGTGACCACGGTCCTGTAGTGAGGGGACAGCAGGTGACAGGGTTGCATAAAGAGAGGGAGTCTGAGTTAGGCCGAGCGTTTGCAGTCGGGGCAGCTTGGATATTTAGACATGGGGCTCACCTGCAGAATATCAATGCCGGGGAACCTCTCCAAAGCAGAGGGCGGGGGGGGGGGTGGTCTGCAGCCATCTCCATACCCTCTTTACACTCTTCTCTGCTGTTGAAATGTCAACGGTGACCGCAGATGGCTTTTGCAACCAGAGATTGCAAAAAAATTTAAAAAAAAAAGATGAAACTGTCGAGAAGAACATTTTTCTAGAAACTGTGTTTCCGTCCTCTTGGAAGCTGATCTGTATTTCTTGGGGGCTCTCCTTCCTCAGGCTTTGAACTTTGCAGCCAAGCCAGAGAGGGGGCTGACAAGGACAAGTCCATGTCCCCCAGCAGAGGCACAGGGTCGGAGGGTGGCATCGTAGACCCAGGAGGAGGGGGAATGAATGCAAGTGCAGGAACTGCCCAGGTGGCCGCCTCGGCCAGGCTGGTGGAATACGGGCTGTTAATAAGGCAGGGTCCGTGGGGAGGGTCTGGGCTCTGGCAACGGTGGGGGCGGGAGCTCCGGGGACCTGACTGCCAAGTGACTGTGTGTCACTACTCAGCTGAGGGGATCAGCCTTTGATGCTTTCAACATCAGAACATCAGAGCGGTTCTTCATCCTGAGAAGGGAGGTTCGGGGTAGTCAGCCAGGGCAAGTAGCTCAAGGGAAATCTCGTTTCCCTTTGTCGGGGATCTGCTTTCATCTGCGGGGTGTACACTGCAGATACCACCCGGGAGAAGCAGGCTGGCTGGACCCCCGAGAGTGCAGCCCAGGTGGGACCCGAGTGGGAGCAGGTGCCCACCTGGGCGCTGGAGGCCTTCTGGGCGGAGGAGGCTGGGACCCGCCTGCCCTGGGCCTGAGCCAGCCTGTCCCCGCCTGTCACCGTCACCCTGGGGATCCGTGTGTGTGGGGGGGATTTTTCAGCCCTGGCCAGTCTAACCTGTCTGGCCTCCCTTCCAACAAGGACAGGCCTCTTTGTGTGCCTGTTGCTGAAGGCGTGTCTACCTTCCCAGGAAGGGAAGACAGGGCGCAAAGCCACGCAGGAAGGGCACCAGGGCATGGTGACCTGCACTGCCCTGAAGCCGAGGTCCCGGGTTCAAATCCACGCTCTGACTCTCTTAGCTGTCCCCCTCTGAGCGACATCCTTCCTTCTTCTCTTGCTTGCTTTCCACATCTGCAGATGGACTTGGGACTCGGGTCCATCGGCGTGACCTGAGAAGACCTTAAGCAATTAATATTTGCGCAATGCGTGCGCGGCGGCTCTGCTTGGCCCGAGAAAGGCCGCCACAAACATTGGCTATCGTTTAATACTCATTTGAATGCAGTCCAGAAATACTCAATATCTTAAAAGCAGCTACCAGAGATGACGTGAAGGGGAAATAACGTCTATAAAGCAAAAAAAGAAAGAAAAAAATATGTAGTTTAGCTAATCATCCACTCCCACATGAGCGCGGAGCGTTCTGTAGCTCTGAGTGACAGGCCCCTCTTATTGGAATGACCCTGCACTGGGACTCAGTTCTTGGGAACTTAAAATGGCCTGAGGAAGGCAGGGTCTGGAGGAGGGGCGAGTGGGCGCAAACTGGACACGAAGGAAGAGAGGGTGGGAGGTACGCAACGTGGACAATCAATCCAGGGACTTGGGTCCAGGGGGAAAGTGATGGTCAGAGAAGAACATCAGGGAGATAGAAGGAGCCCTGAGATCGGGAGCCCAGGGAGGCCACACCGCTGAGGACAAGGGGGGGGAAGCGGCTGGGATGAGTTTGACCTCTGGCTGGATGAGAGCAGGGTGCAGAGAGCAGCACCGTCCAGGGTGCTTCCTGGCATCTGTGAAATTTGGAGGTCCCAGGGGTTGGCAGGAAGTCCCTGCAGAGTGTTGGGTGACAGCAGGTGGCCTGAGCCTGCGGGAGGAAGAGTAGGCGTGAGATTGCCACAGGGGACCTCAGCTCCTCCTCTTGGGAGCCCAGTGTAGCATCAGAGAGTCGGTTCAGGGATCCACAGCTCAGGAACTGTGACTGGAGGATGCACGTCTATCTCTCAGGACCTGGTGAGGCTGGAAATGCTACAACTACCATGTGACATGATGAATACATTCAGTCAACACTTACTGCATACCAAGAGACTATGCCAAGAGCTAGAGGGGGTTTTCTCTAGAGCCAGAATGACCTGCAGCCTCACATGCACGGCGGCTTTTTATGCCCAAAACCATTTAGACATATCCAAATCTGTTCAAAATGCAGATTCCAGGGCTCCAACCAAGAGATTGGACCCACCGAGTTGAGCCGGAAGCCTAGGCATTTGCATTTGAGGTCGATGGGCCTGATTTGCTGCTTGTCCATCCACCTAGCTTCCATTTCCTGAGCCCTCACTGCATACCAGGCGCTGGAGAAGGCTCTGGGGATTGCAAGAAGGCACCCTCCCTTGCCCTCAAGTCACTGGCTGCTATTGGAAAGAGTTTGGTTCACTGACTGTCAGTCCCTGACAAAAATCAAAACTGAGAGGTGGAAACACATGGTGAACACCTGGTAACTAGCTTACGAGGTCCAGAAGTTTTGAGGATGCAAAATCCTGCTGAGCAAGTGGTCATTCTGTTGTGAAAAGAAAACTACTCGCATCTTACAGAACACGAAGCATCTTCATCTTCTCGGATTCCGAGGTGGGAGTGAGAGGGTGGGGCCTAGAGACGGAAGGCTTCACTTCGCAGATAGCCAGTGTAAAGGTTTCATCTCACACTCAGCTGGGAATCTTGACTTTTGGAAAACACATTTGGATGGGCGAAACTTAAAGGGTTGCATCATGTTAAAATTGGGAAGGTTGTAGGCAAACAGCTATTCCCATGCACCATAACCATCTTGGAGGATGACTATCTAGAAAATTTCAAATGCATATGCCTTATGATTGTGCAAATTCAAAGACTTCATGCAAATCACCCCCCCTAGACTGGTCCATGTCGCATGGGGTTTGTTGTGTATGGCTGCATAGCCTCGATGGAGGTGAGATGGGACGGGGTGATAGTAACGGTGGTGATGATGACTGGCAATGGTGTCCACGTGTCTCAGATAGTAGCAGGAAACACCCAGCAAACAGCAAAGAATAGAGTTCAGAGAAATGACGTTGGTGGGTATGAGCTCAGGCAAAAGTTGATCCTTAGTCACAAATTTGATAAGCTCATCTTGTTTTCAGAAAATCGGTCAGAAAGTCATTGGTGGTGGTGTCTGAAAGAGGGAAATGAATGCTAATGAAATGGGGTCCTTTCATAGGAGACAGATTGGCAGGGCTTAGCATGGAGGCACTGGCGTATCTACTAGGAATCAATATGGTGGCCAGACACGTTCTCACAGCCATGGTGAAGCCAACAAATCTTCATCCCTGGAGACAGAGATGGCGTTGTGGCAACCACCTCCATTCTGGCCATTAGGCTAATATCTTTCGTCAATCCAAGAGTCTGAAACATGGTTCAGGGTTTTCCTGCAATGAAGGAAATGTTTTGAATGGGGCAAATCCAACAGAAACATTGCTGCTTTGTAAACGTCCTTGAACTCCAGTATCCAAATGTCAGCTCTTCTGCTGTGACCTGGCTGCTGCTCTCTGCAGCCTCACCTACTGCCCCTTGGGGATCCCCAGAACCAGCAAGGGGGATGGCTTGATGTTTAGCAATTAAGACTCTCTTTCATAAAGCGCATGAGCACTTAACATTGAGGAGACTGAGCCGATCTTGCAGAAATCTGCCCAGTTTTCCTCCTTGGTGATAAATGCCAGATTCTCCCGAGTATTAAAGCCATCCTGCACCTCCAGTTCCTTGGCTTTGCCATGAAGTAAGTCATTTTCATTTCAGCGGAAGACGCTGGACTCCCGTTCCAAACTGCTACTGAATAATTCTGAGGCATCTGCAGAGATTCCAAAGCAGCCACTGTGCCCTGTTTACCAACACAATTAGCCCTCTGCCGTCCCCCGTGCAGCACAAACAGAATCTTATCTCATTAACGTCCGCCGATTAAGTCATCGGGCTGCAAAACGGTAAACAGATATTAATAACCAGCCTCTCAGTGAGTCATCTGAATGGAGTGGGATATCGTGGTAAGTTCTTAGGCCCGAAGGCGGAAAAGTTCACACCTTCCTGACACTGCTATAAAAACACTGCAACATTACAACTCTTCAACCATATCTAAAAGGCCAATTTAGGTTTATTCCCATCCGCATTGATGGCCATGGTTCAGCAGGTGTAAACCGGTAATAGCTGCCGTCCAGCTCTGGGTGGATGCCAGCACAGATGTGTTCAGTCAAATGACTAATTGAAAACCTTAGACAAAAATCAGCAGCCTGGCCATTTTGCCTGCATAATAAAACAGTGCTGATAAAGGCAGTCAGGAAAAAAAAAATCCACCCATCTCATCATCAGTGCCATTAACAATCATGAGGAAAGATGAAAACAACGCATGGCTTATTTTGCAAATGAAGGCATATAGCTAGATGGTTTCCCAGGGGCCCATTACCCATTTTAATAATACATCAAGGAGTCTGAGCAAACATGTGCAAACCAAACAGAGCAAACTATTTACAGTTACTGCATACAGAGCCAACTCCCAGCACTCTGGAGCTAACAAATTTATAAAGGTACATAACATGATAGCTATTAGCAAAATTAAAAGAGAACCATTATAGACTTAGAGGCTGCTCTGTTCACCAGCGAAGAAAGAACACCAGCACCAACTTTGAATTCAGGAGGAGCTCCCCCCCCACCCAATCACCTTCTTTTTTTTTCTCCTCCAAGAGAGCAGCCTGACTTGGACTCAAATTATGTGCATGAATAATAAAATACCATCTAATTAAAAACTGCAGTTAAATATGCAAAAATTAATGGTAATGAGATTGTGCAATACCTCCGAGTATAGGCACTTTATGAATTACTCACAAGAACTCCTTGGCTGGGCCTAAACAGAGAATAACAGCCATGGCTTTGAACCTGATGGCTCCTGGTGCCCTGCAATGCTTTGGATCAAGGCAGTAAATGGCCAGCCTGGGGGTGGAAAGGTGACCTGCCAGCACTCTTTCCCGGTTTTTAGAGGTGACCAGAGCTGGAAAGGTCGGGGTGGGCATTGTGCAAAAGTCCGGGTGGGTGTCTAGGACGGGACTTATCATCTCAAAAGAGGAAGGGCCTTTGAGCAAACTGTGGGGTGGCTGGACCGACCCCATCCCAGCGAGCAGGTGGGAGATTTATTTTTGAAGTCATTTCAGGGCGTGTCCCCGCAAGCTATCCAGGGCCCTCTTTCTTTCCTGGTCACCATTCCACCCACACACTGCGGGTCGTACCAGATCATGTTAGGAAACCATCCTCGGGGGCGGGCACTTCTGCTTCTAGAAATTTCTCCCCCATGGGCAACTTTAGCTCAGTGGTTAAAAAAAAGAAGAAGAAAAAAGAAAAGAAAAAAATTACAAAGGGTGAGTCTTGCTGGTCACTGGTCAGATACATGACACTTAGGCTTGGTGCCTCTGCCCCATTGTCAGCACAAATCCTTGAGCGTGCTTTTCTCCGGCCATGTCTGGAGAGGCCACTGGTCTCAGTTTTGCTTTGAGACCCTTTCGGCACTTGCCTTGCTTTGGGGACTGGCCCAGCACAGACCCCGACCTTAGCTTTGGAGGCAGGAGGCCGGATCTCACACGTGGCCTTTGCTGACTTAGAGCCTCTCAGTCCGACCTCCCTGCAGTCTCTGCCCTCCCTCTTCTCCCAGGCTGCCGATTGGCCGAGGAGCGGTGACGTCACGCTGTGGGCGTGGTCCTGGTACAGTAGGCCGCGCACACGCCTCCAGTCCTGGCGTTGGCCTCCACCTCTGTTGAAATGGAGGCTGACATGCTGAAAAGTCAGCATTTCTTGGGGAGGCGTTGCTCATGCCGATGAGCCTGCAGGAAAACCTGCCTCTCAGCACCTTCTCGAGCACGCCCGCGTCTGCTGATGAGGGTTTCCTGCCGAGTCAGAGGGTGTCTGAGCTCCTTCTCCACAGCCCTGTATTCAGGCGGCGCATCAGCTATGCAGAGCAGCGCCGGGGAAGTCAGCATCGTGGTGATGTCGCTCCCTGACCGCTGACCTTGACCGACTCTGAGATTTGTACCGCTATCACCTGGGGCTTGTAGGAGATGGTGAACTTGACTCAAGGTCCTCATGGTCTCGGTCCTCTTCTCCTCCTTCTTCCCCCCTCCCCCTCCCCCTCCTCCTCCCCCTCCCCCTCCCCCTCCCCCTCCCCCTCCCCCTCCCCCCTCCCCCTCCCCCTCCCCCTCCCCCTCCCCCTCCTCCTCCCCCTCCCCCTCCTCCTCCCCCTCCTCCTCCTCCTCTCCAAGAAGTAGGGATTCCTCCCTCCTGGCTTGGGTTCTGACTGTCCTTCTCAGCTGGACACCACGTTTCAATGGCAGAAGCACAGCAGCAAGAATTCCTAGTGCCTGCCCTGAGAAGGGATGAGATTATACCAGGTGAGACCCTGTCTCAAAAAATGAAAAAGGCTGGGGATCTAGCTCAGGGGTGAAGTGCCTCTGGGTTCAATCCCCAGTGCCATATGTGTGTGTGTGTGTGTGTGTATCATATTTGACTTTGATCTCTCTCTCTCTCTTTCTTTCTCTCTCTCTCTCTCTCTCTCTCTCTCTCACACACACACACACACACATACACACACACACACACCAAGATGAATCTTCTTAAAATCGCTGGGCAGATACATCACTCTTAGGTTTGGGTGTCTTTAAAAGGACTGGTGCTAATAAGTAGGCTCTTTATTGGTTAATTGACTTGTTGACTGATTTGGGGACAAAAGCGTGGTATTTAAGAATCGGGTTGAACATCCAGCCTCTGGTGTCACTAGGACCAGATGTCAGGTTTCAATGTTGCTGCCCATCGATCTTGTGACCTTGGGCGAGTTCTCTCTTCTCTTTGAGCTCCAGCCTACTTACCTATAAAGGGGGATAATTATATTTAATCTCTGGATTAAATGAGATAGGCCCCACAAAGCACTTAGGACATGACCAAGCTCAAGTAAGTACTCTATGAATAGCGGCTGTACTGTGTAACAATCACAAGGCTTACTAAAGCTGATTTTTAGTAAAAATCATTGAAAACATGGGAAAAACAGAGATTAAAGTTGGGGGTCAAGAAGCTTTTTGGACAAAAGGGGGAATAGATGTCTGAGGAATGAACATCATCACTATGATAGCATTTTACAGCTTTTCTGTGTTTTGATGTACATTTTTTAAACCATTAAGATTGTTCCGACTATAAAAAGTAGAATGCTTAACTATCAATGGCTTACAAGTTTAGGACATTTGTGGTCCTATGTAACATGAAGCCTAGAAGTTTCCAGAGGATGTTTAGCAGTTTATTGATTTCAGGATTGGAGTCCCTGGAAATTCTTGGCATTCCCATTTGGTACCAAGATAGCTGCCACTGCTCCAGCTCTTTCATCCCCATAAACCTCACCCAAAAGAAGGAACACCCAGGGGCTGGGGATCAGGACTGATTTTTTTCCCTTGTTTTCTCCCTCTTTGAGGAAATCTTTTCCCATGCTAACCAGCAAACTTCTCATCTTGACGCAGTCACCTTAACTGGGCCACATGTCCATCTCTAAAGCAGTCACAGAGGAGAAAGGGAGTATCCTATTTGACTTTGATCATTCTTGACCCACTCTCTAGAGTTGGATCTACCTTTCCTGAGCACATGGCCTTGGAGAACCTGAGCAATTCAGGACATTTGTTGTGGAGAGAAAAAGTGGGGCATCCCTGGGAGGTGGACGACCTAGAGTGTTCACCCAACCTTTGATGGCAGATGGAAACTGAGGTTCAGATGCTGATTTTCAAGGCGCACACAACGTATAAGTGACAGAATCAGGTCTGGAAACCAGATCTTGAGGCTATTTTGTGTTCATTTCATGTCGAACCTTAAGATGATATTAGATATGAAATTCTGAGCTCCCTGGTAGATGGAGTAAAAAGACCAAGAAGATGGTTCGCCTCATGATCTAATGAAAAGGAGGCGTAAAAGTGTGTCTGGAGAGGAACATTTTTCATGACAATAAACTCTTGAAGAAATTAACTGTGAGACTCTTACATAGGGTCATAAGAGCATTCTGCCAGATGTCAAAAATGCAGGCTGAGCTGTGCTCTGCCACTCTGAAAAAGGACGTGGTTTTTAACATTGTGCTTTCTGTTGGGACCGACGCAAATGTCACCAGCCCGGGTTTTGACTAACCTTAAAGTACTTGGCAGAGAAGCTAATCTCTGTAGTAATGGAACAAATCAGGACTAATAATAGTACATTGGGAACAATTACTCAGGACATTTTTTGGCAGCCTGCTGAGCCGGGCTTTGGGATCTGTGTGATTCCTGGTGTGCTGTGGCCGCACCCCTTCCTCTCCCCTGGAAGAGCCGAGAGTGAGAGTTGGACTGGTCCTCCTGTGGATCACTTTGAACTGGCTCTGAGTTACGTGAATCAATCACTTGCAGACCTTCGCCAGCTATTATTAGCTTCATTGTTCTGCCTATTTCACACGCTCCAGAGGCAGCGCAGATACCCCCCCCACACACACACACACACTCCACATGCAGAAGAACAAGGAGCGAATTCGCTTCCAGGAGGAAGTGCTTAATTAGAGAGAACACTCGCCATTTCCTGATGTCTGCCAAGTCATGGCTCTGCAGAGTCACCTTAAATAAATCTGTGCACTGTCTCCATGGCCGGAACTCACTCTGCTGGAGAAGGAACATAACTCACTTTCTCTCTAATTTTTTTTTTTTTTTTTGTACTGGGGGCTTGAGCCCAGAGAGGCTTAACCACTGTGCTCTATCCCCAGTCCTTTTTATTTTATTTTTTAATTTTGAGACAGGTCTCGCTAAGTGGCTTAGGGCCTTGCTGAGTTGCTGAGGCTGGCCTTGAACTGGTGATCCTCCTGCCTCAGCCTCCTGAGTTGCTGGGATTCCAGGCTGTGTACCACCACACCCAGCTCTGGCTAATAGTTTTTTAAAGCCCTATCAGTGTCTGTAGATATTCCTGCTCAAGTATCTCTTCAAGTTCTGTGACCCTCAGTCACAAAGAGAAGAGTCGGCCTACATGGAGCCCCCGAGGCCCAGAGCCACACCACTCACCGGGAAGCCAGACTGACCTCATGATCCGGCTTGTGGGTGAGGCCTGCGCTGACCTTATTTGTTTATGAGGGAGGAAGTGAAGTACCTTCTGCTGTCGGAAACAACTTCTTGTATATTAAGGTGTTGATTCTTCTGCTTCTGGAAATGTCGGATAATGGTTCCAACTTTTTAATAATGACTGTTTCATTTCTGGAAGAAGATACTGTTTGTAAGCAAGTGTAGGGAGACCCCTTATTAAGGAGAATCCATTAAGCACAATGGGTGAGAGTCAGCAGATTGATTCCCAAGAAGGGAAACAGAAGGAACTTATATCTGATTATCTGTAATTATTTATTGAGCACCGACTGTGTACCAGGTTCCCGGAGCTCAGTCTTGGTGAGCATAGAGGGGTGTCAGACTTAGTACTCAGCACCTGCCCAAAGTGGTTCCGTCTTTTGGACTCATCAGAGGATGTCGGCAGGCAGAATGATGTTGAGGAGGAACGAAAATATGTCAGTCTTCTGTTTGCTCTGGATCCATTTGTCAGTTTGATGGTATGAAAACTGGACCTTCCTGGAGGTCATTTGCTGTGCATTTTGTCTTGTGAAGAAATTAATTACACTTGTGTCAGCCAAAAGTACCTTTGGGTCTTTAAATCCTTTTTTTTTTTTTAAAGATGAAAGAATTTCTGCCTAATTGACCAGCATCTGCCATAGCGACAGGCTGGCTCTCGAGAGAGGTGCTGCGGGCGGGCATGAGGGCTGTCAGCGCATTTCAACTTGGTTTCTGTCGCAGGTTAAAACTTGCTGTTCCTTGTGTCACATGGGACTGGGGCTGGCGGTGAAACCTGGCGGTAGAGTGAAGTAGGACATTTTAAAAATTTAAATAATGCGTTTATTCATTCATAGGTGTTTATTGAGCATCTATACTGTGCACCAGTTTTGGTTTAAGTGTGGGATGTTTGGGTGAATGGCTCAAAGTCTTTGGTCTCATGAAGTTACATTCTAGCAGAGGTCTAATAAAGCCGGAATGTGCACAAATAGGGTCATTTGAATGGCAGGAAGTGCTGATCAATGAACTGAGAAGAGGTCGTGTGATATGACTTGGAGTTACCCCGGGTGGGAGTGGTCAGGGAGGCCTTTCCATAAAGATGAAATTTTAGCCCAAACCTGAGTGATGCAAAGGTCTGTAGGGAGGTGGTAAAGGATACGGGGCGAGAGGACCTTGAATTACAGGCTACTGATTCCTATTTTGGATTCTTTTTCTAGTCTGTTACCAAAGGGAAAAATCTCCTCAACTGGCAGATTTTAGGTCTTCCTATTAGCAACATCTCTCCACTAGGTGCTAAACTGTCTCTCCAGCAAAGAGGGAGCAGACCACAAGCTCAGGACCTTCAGCCAATGACTGTGGCTCTCCAGCGTTCCTGTTATTTTATTTGCTCTTTATTTTCATGATTTTTTTTCTGATTTTTTCCCCACCTGCCGTCACGATATAAAATTTCCCTTTTGAATAAACATAGTTCAGTGAAAGAGAATGAGCCAAATAAAAAGACTCATGTTCATTAAGCCATAACATAGAACCTTCCAGAATTAAGATGTTTTTCTGCCCCTTTCTCCCAGATGTCCCAAAGAAGGAAAATCGAAAACACAGACTCGAGTCTCCTGAACTTAGAAGCTGTTAGAAGCCAGCCTGTAAGGTTTAGTCATGAGAGATCAAAATGGGGAGTCTCTGGAGGAGAGGAAAGGAGGGGGCACAGAGAGGGTGCAAGAAAACAGGTGTCACCCAGGCCCCGCTGGGCTTGACCTGTAAGTAGCAGGTGGACGGCTGAGGATGCCCCTCTGGAGAAACTAGAACCAGAGGACATGGGCGGGAAGACACTGAACATCTGGGTAGCCATCTAGACACTAGCAGTCAGCAAGCTCTCCGGGTTCGTGGACCCTCTAGTCGGTCAGTATCATGGTAATCGTTGAGTGCTGTGATCTTTTTTAGTTCCACATGACAGTAAAATGCTTTTTGACACCTCACACACACATGGAGTATAACTTCCCATTCTTGTGGTTGTACGTGGAGTCTCACTGGTCGTGTGTTCACATGTGAACAGGGAAGTGACATCTGATCCCTTCTACTGTCTTCTACATTCCCATCCTCCTCCCTTCACCTCATTCCCCTTTGTCTAATCCAATGAATAGGCACCCTCACCACTGGGTATTAGCATCCACATATCAGAGAAAACATTTGGCCTTTGGTTTTTTGGATTGGCTTATTTCACATAGCATGATACTCTCCAGATCCAACCACTTACCGGCAAAGGCCATAAGTTCGTTATTCTTTATGACTAAGTAATATTCCATTGTGTATAAATACCACATTTTCTTTATTCATTCATCGGTTGAAGGTAGTGCTGCATTGTTAAATATAAACTGATCACAAAGGATTCACATATATTAAAAGAAAACCAGAATATGGAAGGCAGGACCTGAACAAGAAATCAGAAATAAAGAAATTCTAAGGTAAGAGATAATATAAGGAATAGAGAAAGCATCGCAATAACATGATCAATATTTGCAGAGAGATGAAAGGTATTGCATCCATGAAACCAGAACAAGATGCTACTGCCTTTTAAGATTCAATCTAAGACTAAACAAGGAAAAAAAAAACTCTATAAATCAAAAATAGGGTTGCAGAAATTCAGTGTAAGGATTGGAAGGGATGGTTGGAGAAATCTCTTAGCAAATGAAACAACAACAACAAAAAAACCCAAAAAGTGGAGAGAGAATACTTTTAAATGATTACATGAGGCTGAGAGGTCTGACATCTGAGTCGGGCATTCCAGACAGAAAGAACAGAGAGGTCAAGATGGAAGAGTAGAAATCATCAAGGAAATGCCGAGAACATCTTCAGAACTGAGCAACATGAATTTTCTCATGTGGGTTAAAAGAATCCAACCAGAGTCTCGCACCATGAACCCCCTCCCCATATCTCTCATTTGGATACCATACTCACACCTGATGGTGGATCCATTGTTACATATTCGTACTTGCCCACAATATGACCGTACAGTTTGGCTGATACCATTTCACAGAATTTCCCCTTTATCTCTTCTTCTCCTTCCCCTGGACCCTTTCCTCCACTCTCTTGGTCTCTCTTTGATTTTTATGAAACTTACTTCTTTTCCCTTTTCCTCTCTGGATTCCACCTACGAGAGAAAAGACAGGACCCTTGATTTTCGGAGTCTGGCTTATTTCACTTAACATAAAATTCCATCCATTTCCCCACAATCGACGTAATTTCCATCTTCTATGAATAAATTTCTGTTGTGCATACATATGCCATATTTAAAAGTCCACTCATCCATTGACAGAACGTCCACTGGCTCCCTGGCTCGGCTATTGTGGTTGCCCCCCCCCTGAATTTTGAAAGGCCACCTTAGGTTCATCAGTACACCAGAGACAGAGACCTAGAACCTTTCTTAGAGAAAAAAATGAAATTATGCCATATATCAAGGACCAGGAAGAATAATGAAATCAAGGAGCTAGCAACATTAGGAAGAAGGAGATACAATGAATGAATGAAAATGAGTTTTCAACCTAGAATGCTATAGACAGCCAAATTATTAAACAGGGGCCAAAATCAAGGCATTTTACAGACAAAAAAAAATTCAACCTCCCCTGGGGTCCTCCCCAGGAGTGAGAAACGGATTCAACTTCACCATCTAAGGAAGCTGGGATCCAGGAAACAGAGCTATCACAGGAGAAAAGCAGAGATGATTCCAGAATGAGGTACCCTGCATGGCCATACCACAGCTCTGACAGCCACCCAGTCCAGAGTGGGAGAACAGGGCAATGGACGTATGGTCTGCAGGGAAAAAAATTAGACCCTAGATGATCTGAGATAGTGAATCCACGAATGTTTAGATTAAGAAGGGGGAAATGAGAAGAATTTTAAATAGAAATTTTTAAAAACTAAGAAAACAAAGTTAATGAGACAATTTTTTTTTAATTTAAAGGGGAAATAACATTTTTTTTAAAAGAAAGAATAAAAGAAAGAAAGAAAAAGAAACATAATGATGGTACCACGGAGTGAATCATATTTGCATGGCCACAATTGTGCAAACTCTGGTTACTTCTTGAACTAGAAAATTGTATGTGATCCCCTTGGGAAAAAAATCTTGGGAGAAAGGAACAGGGCAGGATGTGTGTGTATGTGTGTGTGTGTGTGTGTGTGTGTGTGTGTGTTTGAGAGAATAAAAGCAAAATTATTATTTACCAAAGTGGAAAGGCAATTGAAAAATCCTAAAGTTAATCAATCAAAAAGAAAGCTGTATCGTCATATTATTTGTTAGAAATATGGATGTAAATTTCCAGGAGAAACTGCTAAAAGTTAAAATTGACGCTTTTTGAGAGGTGCATTGGAGCGGCAAAAAATATTATCTTTTTCCATTAAAACCTTTTCAGCCTTATTTGGCTGCTTCCATCAAGTGCCTGTATGACTTGGGCAAACTTAAAATCTGCTTAAAGTAAAAGAAATAATAACGCAGATGTTTCGTCATGGAAACTTCTCCTTGTCCCCGGTCACCCTGCCCTTTTGTGTCTTCTCAGATGGAGCCTGTGTCTTCCAGTTGTCTGGGAAAACAAACGGCAGATCTCAGAACCCTCCCCTAGGTAAGCCAGGGGCCCTGGCAGCTAAGAATGGCCCTGTCACTAAGTCGTAACCAACACATGGTGACACACAGTAGAATGCATGATTCTGAGATGGGTCCTGCCAGGGCGTGGGCACGATGACGTCCCTTCCTACTTCCTGCAGGGGCTCCAGAGCCGTGAGGGTTTTGGAACACCGGCCACACAGGGCAGAGCCACAGGACAGAAGGGGCCTGGGTCTCGTGCTCACATGCGTCCCGGATGCACCCCTTCTTGGCTTCTAGAAACCAGGGAGACCTTCATTTCCTTGGAGAACCATCGGTATTTCAAATCTGTTAAATCTGGACAAACTCAAATCCAGCGAACGCATTTGGATATGTCAAGTCTCATGGGAGGAGCATGAATGACAGCATTGGGAGAGAGCTGGTCTAGAGGGCAGGAGTGAGGACAGAACAGGCACGAGAAGGCTGAGAGGCAGAGCCCTTTCCTGGGCAGCAGGAGGAGTCACGTAAGTGGGAGGGTCCATGGATTGCAATATGGTCAGCCCCATTCAAGAATATAAGGTGGGCCGGGCGCAGTGGCATGCGCCTGTCATAACCAGCCTCTTGGGAGGCTGAGGCAGGAGGATCGCCAGTTCCAAACCAGCCTCAGCAATGGCAGTAAGCCACTCAGGGAGACCCCGTCTCTAAATAAAATACAAAATAGGGCTGAGGATGTGGCTCCGTGGTCAAGGGCCCCTGAGTTCAATCCCCAGGACCCCCTCAAAAGAATATAAGGTGCAGTTCAGAGAACAACTGTTTGCCTGTTGAGAATCTGTCAGTGGGACTGACCCAGGGGTGCCTTTGGCTCAGAGTCTGCCTTGAAGTTGCCGTGCTCTAGTGGGAATCTTGGTCTCCATGTTCCTCCACCAACAATGGTGGCCAGCACTGGGTTAGCCGGGCCCAGGTTCTACGCGTGATCTCACTCCACCTTCAGACAACAACCATGTGGTGTAGGTACCTCTATTAATATTCCCATTTTACAGAGGAAAAACCTAAGCTTCCCAAGGGTGGTGCAAGTCCCCAGGCTGTGTGGGTTGAATCACGGTCTGCGTTGACCCCAAGGCCCAGGGCCGATGATCACATGACGAAGCTGAGATTCCAGCAAAAGAAAGAGAGATGAACCCCTAACATGGTGGGAGAGCCCGCGAGGGGGGCCCTGGGGCTCTGCAAGGTGAAGGAGGCCATGGGGGGCGTTCATTCGAAGTGGTTGGAGCAGTGTCAACAAAGGGGGGGCGGTGGCTAACAGCAGCCATGGAGGGACAGGTCCAGCTGGAGGAGAGAGTGCAGAGAACTCGGGGGGCCGAGGCGGGGGGTGCAGTGCCCTCGAGTGCGCGGCTGGGATGCCCACGCGGCTCTGTGGGGCGTGAGGGGCACGGAGTCTGGTTTCCTGGCTTGTCTTCTTTTACTTTTCTTAAGCCCACTGGATGCCGCGATGCATCGTGGGATGGTGAAGAGGCCTCGGTGGGCACAGAGAAAGGCCACCTTCCCCGACCGTCTCCTGTCACCGCTACCGTTCATGCCCACTCAGGTCGCAGGACAACGGGGGGGGGGGGGTCCTGGAATGTAGAGAGTCCCCTCCTCCTGATAGATGTATGCTCAGATGGTACAAAGACTCATCAGATAGTACCACAAAAATGATTTGGTAACTTTATTTATGTTTTTGCCAAAAAGTTTCACTCCTGTCCTTTTTTTTTTTTTCTTTTTTTCCCAGGTGGGAGAAACAGAACTGGAGTCGGCTTCTGTGCGAGGCTTTTATGGGCCTTACAGAGGGAAAGGGTGGGTCCCCTCCACAGAGGGCTTCACTGCCAGCAGCTGGGGCCTGACCTTGGAGCCATTTTATAAGAGGAAGTGACTTCTGTCCCGGTGGCCAGCTTCCAAAGGTTGGAGGGTGGACAGAAATTCTAATGGCACTTAGAGAATTAAAAGATGAGGGAGGCAGAGAGAGCTGGAACTGGCCCAGAGAGAGAGTCATGTGCTGTCAGAGGAGTGGCACCCCAGCCCCCCCTGCACTGCCCGGGGGGCACCTAGGGGCAGGACACACATAGTGACTCAGTTAACTCCTGGAGACCGGGTCGGGGCAGCCCCACAACATGGGTTTGGGGTGATTTAGAAGGAAACTCTAGGCCGATGGGCATCCATGGGCAGATCCAGCCCGCTGTCTTTTTGGATAGTTTGCCAATCTCAGAAGGATTTTATATTTTTTAGGTAATTGGGAAAAAGAACCACAAAAAAAAAAAAAAAAACAACATTTTATGACTCAGGAAAATGATGTGAAATTCAGACTTCAGTGTCCATAAATAAAGTGACAGTGAGGTATGCACAGCCACATTCATTGACCTACCGAAATATCATTCTTAGCTGCATTTTTTTTTTTTTTTTTGGCAGAACCATCGATTGGTGCTATGGGTGAAATTTGAGGTGTCCCCCCCAAAGCCCCCAGGTTAACGCAGGAATGTTCAGAGGTGAAATGACTGGGGGTGGGAGCTGGGACCCCGTCAGCCCAGTTTTAATGGACGGACGGGGTGGTGACTGTAGGCAGGGGCTGGAGGAGGTGGGTGACTGGGGATGAGCCCTGGAAGGGGCCACTTTCCCTGAAGCCCCTTCCCCTCCCCCCCATTCTTTCCCCCACCCCCACCCTGCATCCTGGCTGCACCTCCCCAACACGCCCTTCCACCATGAGGTCCTGCCTCACCTTGGACCTGGGGCAGTGGACGGACGGACGTGGCCGCCACGGACCACACCTCTGAGATTGTGAGCCCAGATGAGCTTTTCCCCTGGTAACTAGCTCTTGTCGTGTATTTTGGTCATCGTGACTCAGACCTGCCTAGGACACTCAGCCCAGCTTGAGACCGTTCCAGTCCGTCCCTTTATAGAGAAGGAACAGCCCGAGGACAGATTATAGGCTCAGGTGGCCACCATGACATTCCTGCCCATGGGCAGGGGACACAGTCCAAGAAGTACCTGAGCAGGGGCCTCCGAAACAGTGCCCTGGAGACCGGGGCAGTGTCCAGGGGCCTGTGGCTTTTTCAAATTGAAGGCGGTCAGGTTCAAACACGACCCTTAGGATGAAAGCCACTCCTCTTTCTGGGAACACGCAGGTTACTCTTTGCTACAGAGAAAGCTCCTCACTGGTTGGGCCTCAGCCTAAATTCCAGCTCCTTCCCCCCCCTACACACCGGCCCACTCCTCAGGATTGTCCCTTCTTCTCTCAGCCCATGTTGAACCCCTCACCCTCAGCAGCAAGGATTCCCAGGTTCACGGCATTTATGATGTTATTAGAACTTTCTTTTTATTTTCCTCTCACCGACCTCTCCCCAGGTAGCCTTGCTTTAAATCTTAAATAGACATATTTAAATGGCATATAGACATATATATTTGTGAATATTTTAAATTGTAAACATATATTTGTAAAATAAACACACATAACAAAATCAAAAATCACGTAACCATCAGCACCATCCACTTCCAGAATTCTTTCATCTTCCCAAATTGAAATTCTGTCTCTGTAAGAGAGCTATTCTATCTTTCTCTCCCTCTCAGTCCCTGGCTACCATATTTCTACTTTGTGTCTCTACAAATTTGACTATTTTAGGAATCACACGTCTGTGGATTTATGTAATCTTTGTCCTTTTATGTCTGGTTTATTTCATTTAGCATAATCTCCTCAGGTTTTGTCTATGTTGGAGGATCAAATTTCCTCCCTTTTTAAGGCTGAGTAGTATTCCGTTGTACATCTGTACCACATTTTGTTCATCTGGTCATCTGTGTTGACTGACACTTGGGTTGCTTCCATGTTTGGGCTGTTGTGGTTAATACTGTTATGTTACACAGACATGGGTTTACACAGTCTCCTTAGGACTTTGAGGTATACGACCAGGAGAGGAATCGATATATTGTTATCATATTTAATTCTACTTGTGGTTTCTTGAGGGGCTTCTGAACCGTTTGCCACAGCAACCACCCCATTTAACTTCCACCAACAGTGCTCAGCCTCAGTTTTTAAATCCAAAAAGACCCATGAAAGTGTTTGCTTGACCAAAGAGCCACTCAATTATTATTATTTTAATTCTAGTCTCCCTAGGGTAGTAGTTTTTGACCTTGGATGCACATAAGAACCTTCTAGGGAGCTTTTTGGAAAAATACCAATAGGTAGTGGTAGAACGTGGGTCTAGGATGCAAGAGGCCTCGGGTTCAATCTCTAGCACATACACACACACACACAAAGACAAATAAAAACAAAGCCAAAGTCCCCACGTGTGCATGCGTGTGCAGGGGGCAACCTCAGGCCAATGGATGGGAGTCCCAGGGCGGGGTCCAGGGCAGGTAACCTTCCCACTATTCCGATCACTCCCCCAAACAACCGGGGTCAAGAGCCACCGCCCTAGGACAACCAGCCTGTCCCGCAGCCAGCTTTTAAAATAACTCGTCTTGAGTCTCGTGCAGCAAGAGCAGCTTTCTGAGCACCAGCTCAGGAAGCAATTGACATGTCCCTGTACTCACGAGTGGTGTTGGGCGCAGAGGTGGTGACATGTGGCTTCCTGGAATGATAGCGGGTGTGTGGGAGACAGACGCCATCTGGAGTAGAGGGAAGGAGCGCTGAGATTGGGCTGACCACACCCTGCCCTTTCAGCACCTAGCTCCTTCTGGGCACATCTGGAAGGCTGCTGGTTCCTCGAATCTCTCTCTTCCTGGGGGTGGGGGACACACCGTCGCGGGACTAAGCCCTCGGGGATGGAGCCTTTTCCTTCATCACTAACTAAGCCCACGTTCTGTCTCTTCACCTTCCAGTCACATCAAAATAAGCTCCAGGACCAGAGTTGCACAAGACTGGAGGAAAGGAATTATTTTTACATTTTTTTTTCTTTCCCTGGGAATCCGAATCGCTATTTTCTTCTGCAGAAAGTGGTTTCGGGAGTCCCATGCAACTTGGAGATCTTCCTGGAGATGTCAAAATGCCCAAACCTGGCTTTGGTGACCGAGATTGACACAAGGCTACAGTGTGTGCTTGAACAATCTAGAAGGAGGAAGACCAGGCAGGACTTTTTCTTTCTCTTCTTTTTTTTCCAAGAGTGGCCTTGTAGGCTTAATTGTAAAGTATAATTACTTCAAGACATCATAATTTGTTGTGTACAATATAAATCAGGGGAACTCCATGGAATCATGTTTTTAATGTAGACCCCAAATAAAATGTTCTTTTATGACACAGCAGATGTTTCTTAATTCACTAGCGCCATGCATCGGAGTATTAAGATTATTCCTTGGCATTTTATTATGAATAACATACTTGCTCCATCATTAAGTGGGCCATTAAAAACATAAACAAGCTTTTTATGCCCTGGTTTTCAACAGCTGCTGGTGGTCTACCAAGTGATAATCCAGCTTTCAGCAAATATTCCTCAGCTCCAAGAAATAAATACATTTAATAGGGCAACCTGGGGTCAGGCCACAGCTTCTCGGATCCTGGCTCGGGAAATTCTTTAAACAGGAACATGAACTGATGGGTTGTGCTCTGGGCAAGTTGCTTCCAGAACTGTTGTTTCCTTGAGAAAGTGTGCGTGCGTGCGTGCGTGTGCGTGTTTGAAATAATCATTTCTTTCAAAGGCCCGAACATGTAGGAGAAAGATCACGTGGTGCCGAGGGTGCGGGGTGGGGTTCCACGTCCTCACAATTCCTATAACTCGTGCTTTGAAAGAAATCAGCTGAGTCGGTTTTAATGCCACAGATAAAGGGACACGGAGGACAGTGTAGGTCACAGGCCCAAGCCCCATCACCGGCGAGGAATTGAAACGGATGTGACCCCTTGGTGACAATGTTCCCAAGGTGGACGGGGAGGCACGTTGTGTCTTATAACTAGGCTGGGGGCCAGATAAGCCCCCCCTGTCCTCTACCCTGCACTTCCTCCAGATAACAGGGGCGGGCGCGAGGCGCTGGGTGAGCGGGGAGCGAGGAAACACCCAGCCTTGTGTGATGGTTGGCTCCAGCTCCCGTGTTTCCTGTGCCAAAGGCAGCTCCGAAGGGCGCTAAACTCTACAGCGCTAATATACACAACGACATCCTCCTACAAGCAGATGTTAGCAGGAGAAGGGAAAGAACCCGGCCCGGGCTGGGGGCAGTGGGTGGGAGGGACGCTCGTAGAAATCTGCATGAAGCCTCTGCTGCCCTCCTCCCCGGAGACACTTGGGATGTTGAATGAAAGGAGGGGAAGGTGGAATTGATTTTCAAGTCTGGTCAATTCCACATCTATTACGAGATCTGTCACCCACAGGAAGCAGGAGAAAGAGTTACAATTTGTATAGAGAATCAGGTATCATGGACCCACCTCTGGCAGAGGCGCTTCCTGGGTACCAAGTCACCGTTATGACAACATCCCAACTCCAAAGGCCACCGGGGGAAAGGACCCTGCATGGAAATAGTAAGCCTCTTGTCCTAAATGCTGAGCGCCACGGCAGAGAATGTCGGAGGGCCTTTTGTCTTGAGTTGATTTTCTTTAAATAGGGTTTAGTCATAAATTTTCTTTTCCTTCTTCTTTTTTTTTTTTTGTTGCTGTTACTGATGAGGGTTTATTTTTCTTTGTGGGTCCTATTTCATTTTGTAGTTGGATGTGCCATTGTTCTGGGCTGGCCAAAAAGAAAAACAAAAAAAAAGAGAGAGAAGGGGGCAGGCGGCAGGAACCACCTTGTAAGTGAACTTGGCCAAAGAAATTAGGAGGTGACTGCCCTGCAAGACACAGCCCCCGAGGCAGCCGCGTCCCGGGCTCCTCTGTTCTGCCAGGGTTGCCACCGAAACATCCCTGTGCCCCACTGGAACCGGGCGCGTACCCAACTTGCCCTCTGTCCCTGGATGCGCACCTGATTGGAAAGTGAGGTTGGAGATGACTTTTCCATCACGTCCATCACAGTCCTGATAGGATTTTATTGTGTTCCCGATGACGTCACTTTGGAAACATTGTTCAGCTGGGTGGCCCGCCTTCCTGCCCATGACCGTACCTGGTAAACACCGGAGCCTTATTCTCCTGGCCCAGCCTGCGTCTCTGAACCCGTGCGCCTGCGCGTGCCCACATGCATTTTTAACCATGTCAGAAAGGAAGGGGGGCTGCCAACTTCACAGCCTCCGACATGATTTTGAATTAATATTCGTCTATTAAAAAGAGCTGTAATCAGAAGGAGGGGGAAATAAAAAAAACTTAGCCCGATTCGCACAGCAAACACATTTCACAGTTGTTTTGGACAAATGCCCTCAGCGAATCTGTTTAAAGTCATGTACAACAGGAATATGTTATCACGAGTTCCCATGTTTTAATAAACACTTCATCTTTTTGTATTGCTTTCTTTTCATCACAATAATAGAAATATAACACCATATATCACTGTAAAACACATTTCCGCATAAATGCTGATAAGCGCAAAATATTTTTCATCATTTACATTTTAACTGTAATAATATATGGCAGGATTAAAGCTGCATCCATCATGTGTCTAACTAACCCTGCTGTAATGAATTTTTAAATGTAATGGTTTCTGTCGCAAAGTAAAATCATACATAATGTCTACTGACACCGTGGGCTGGTGGATGGGGTGGTGGTGGTAGGGGGTTGGTTTAAAATGTAAATGCAACTTCCTATTTAATTAGATTTATAAACTTCACCTCCATTTGCCCCTCCCCCGCACCTGGCTATTTAAAGCAAGAAAGACCAGGAGCATGAATGTGCAGGTACTGCCAAACCACTCACCCCAGAATTATTGAGAATCGCTTGCTTGTGGAAAAATCTGAATTCTCTGTGCGTGGGTGCAATCTCAGAATGGCGAGGCACCCAATAGAAACAAAAGCATATGGAAATCATAGCGGGAGCGGCTTTCCAGAGCATCTAGAGGGGCTTTGCTACCTGGGGCATATGCTATATGACAGTTCTTGGGATCAGACTTAGGGTGGGGGTGGGCAGCAGGGGTGTGGGTTGGGGGGATTTGGGTCAAGGACAAATGCATTCCCCTCTCTCTCTCTCTCTCTCTCTCTCTCTCTCTCTCTCTCCATCTCCTCTGCTTGAAATAATAAATAAGCCGACTTACCAGAGAAGAATCATTAAAAATAATTTGCACAAGCTTTGGGTTGTGTGAGCTCTTTTTTGATACAATATTTCCTTCTGTGATTATCACTGCGGACATGTTCCAGCCATATGGAAGCGGGCTGGGCTGGAGCTTCCACAATACCTGAGTGGTTAATTAAGAGCCGTTGCCCGGCCACAAGAAGCGGGTTTGAAATCCCTCTTCAGTCTCCGACAATGAGTAGCTTTTTTAGCAGGAGAAGTCACCAGGGACAGCCAGAAGCGAGGGTAATTATTTGAGATAACATACAGCTGAAGAGCGTGTGTATGAGTGCAGAGAGGGGCGGGGGGGAGCTGGGGGGAGAGATGTGCAGTTGAAAGAAGGGCAACAGTACAGAAAAGTCTATAATAAAAAGGTCAACATCTCCTATTTTTCTGTACAGTGTCGACAGTCTGTAATGCCTTTTTAGCATGAATGACAACGGATTCTGTCTTTTTTTTTTTTTTTAAAAAAGGGGGAATATCTTATTTTGTATTCAAACTTTGCAATTGTGAGTTCAGGCCTGCCAGCTCCATCTGAATAAGCTATTCTCACTTTATCAGGGTTTGCTGAACTGACTTTGATTGCATTGTTGCAAAATAGCAGTAATTTTTCCATTAACCCATACAAACCCTCCGCGAGCAGGAGAACAAAGAAATATCCCAGGGATGAAAGCGGTGAGCGCTGGGAGGGGAGTTTCCTAAATGGCTCTCAACGCCTCTCAACGCAACCGCACAAACGGAGCATACCCGCTCCTCAGGGCTGGCTGGGGCTCGTCGGGGATGCCACTTCAGGCTCCCTCCGGGGTCCCTTGGGGTTGGAGTCTCAGTGGGCACCGTTCATCCTTCGTGCCAAACTCTATTGTCTGCTCTGGGTAGCAGGCTAAGGAAGGGCTTGGGGGCAGCAGAGGGCTGGGTTTCCCTCCCTCTTCCTGTACCTGTCCCCTGCCAGGGGACCTCAGTCTCCATCCAGAACCCGGCTCAGGAATGCTAGGGGGGCGTTCAGAACCTCCGCTTCTCTGAACATGGAGGGGGCTTCCTCCTCTCCGGCAGCCATAAGCCGGTTCCTTTGGCACCTGGAAGGGAGCAGAAGATCTCCAAACCCTGAACTGTTCCATGTGACCTTTGCCTCGACCAGCATCGCCCTGAAGGGCTCGGGGGCTGTGGGTGCTGCTGCTAGGGTTCTGGTTTCAAGATGGGTGCGCAGGCTGTTGTTTTATACAAATGGAGCCACGTTGCACTCTTGTTTTAAAGATGGGAGGAAACTGAGGGCAGGCCAGGTCTCCCTTGTCTCACCCATCCTCGGGAAAGCATGATCAGAAGGTGCAGGCGGGGCTAAGGTGCTGCAGCAACACCCCAAAGTCAAGACATGGACAGTGATGTGAATCCATAAGGAAGCCTTCTTCCTCCTCCTCCTCCTCCTCCTCCTCCTCCTCCTCCTCCTTGGCTGGTCCTTCTCCTCCTCCTTCTTTTCATTTGAAGCATCTAGATCTTGAGTTCCTCCTCCTTGACCTGTGACAGTTGGCTGTGGGACTGGGCAAAGGGCTAAGGTGTAAAGGAGCATCGGTGTCCCGGGCTCACCCACCACCCCACGCGGGCACAGGGTTGGCTCCACCCGGAATCTGCATCTCAGCCCTTCTTGAGGAGCTGCCCCTTATGCTAATCACCTCCCTTCCCTCCGCAGCAGCATGGGACTGTCAAACCCTACACCAGTCTTTAGAAAATAAAAGCAGAGCCAGGGAGCCCGCGGTACCCAGCTCCCGGAGTAGCCTGGTCCCCGACGATGCCTGAGCTGTCAGATGAGAGGCGGCGTGGCTGGGATGAAGGTGGGCAGATGCGTGGTAATGAGACAGAAGTGTGCAGATGCTAATAGTCCCCTCGTCAGAACAGGCCTGCCTCGGCAGACAGAGCCAGGTAGCAGCTGCTGACTGTCAGGGAGCCCGGATGCTACTTCCTCTTGATTCTCATTTAAGAACTGCTGGTGAGGGCGGCTGTCTGTCATCGAACTTCTGCCTCTCAGGAGCGCCAGCCCCTGGGTGATCAGTCACATTTCGACCGACATAACTAGATGTCAAAAGAAGTTTAAGTCGGATGACGATCTCTGATGCAGTCACCACCGGCCCCTGGCCTGGGCGGCATCTCCTTAATGATCCGCCTGGAAACTCTGGCTCCTTTTCCTGCGTTTTGTTTTCTTATTAAAACACTGGCTAAGTCTTTGTCATTTGGGGATGTATGGTCTGCTCGGGTTGGGATGCTGGTGATGGGCAGGGGAAACCCTGGGTGTCACTGTGGGATGCTCCTGAACCAGGGGCAGGTGGATGTGAAGCTGAGAATAATAGACCGGGCTCCCGAGAACCTGGTCACAACCTACGAAACCCAGGAAACAGAAGCAACCAGAGTACTGTCACCTCAAGTACCGGTGACACCTTCCAACGGGAGTCTGAACTTCTTGAGGTCCTTCTGGGCCTCTCTGAGCCCCGGGTTGGTGGGCGCCTGTGAGTTGCAAGGGCGTTTAACAGGGTCTGGGGGCCGTTAGGTGCAAGGGGACCCGCCAGCGCTTGCCCTTCTTGGGGAAGCAGGCATTTCTTGGAGCCTTTAATTGGGTCGGGTCAGTTTGTTCTCTAAATATTTTCATCTTCTCCCACCACTGTTTACATTTCCATTGGGAAAATAAATACTGCACGTCGCTTCTGCCTGCTCTATTTTCTTAGAGATTTTAATCCCAATTCCTCATGAAAGGTACACACACACACACACACACACACACACACACACACACGCTCCAACCTGGTGCGAAGGCACCACAATTCACAACGTGCTTTTCTTTTCTCTTTGGAGGCGGAAGGAATGTGCTGGGGAAACCTAACGCCCTGTTGACATAGGGAAAGTTGGGAGGGACTCGCAGTTGACAGCTCTCAAACAGAGAACCAGCTGGTCTGGATCCAGAATGTTCTAAGTCACCGTTCCCTGATTCATCTCTGGGTCCCACTCACGGGCTCCCCTGCAATGTGGTTCTCCCAGATACACCTCCTCGCACCCGCCACCTCCCAAGCAGGTGCTGCTGAGCTCCTACGTGAGAGGAGCCTTCTCCTCCAGACTCTGATATTTCCTAGCCCGAAGCTCATTAGTGCTTCTCTGCTTTACCCTGGAGTTTTAAATTTTTAAGCAGCTAGGATTCGTCTAAGAGGTCTTAACCTTATAATTTGTAATAACTTAGAGATCGAGGATCTAAAGTGTGGTTTATTAAAAAAAATATATATATGCTCCTTTTCCTCCACCAGCCATTGATTGGCTCCCTCTTGCAGTCAGCGAGCCCCATCAAATCAGGAGGGGGAACACGCTCATTTGCTTCTCTGAAGTCAAACACAAGCAATTAGGAGATATTTCTTAACATGGATTGATCTTCTTTTAAATGAAAACCCCAAAATGTCAGAGGCACCCGTAGGGGTCACAGCGGGCGGGGGGGGGGGAAGAGGTGAGGTGAAGGAAGACCCGTAAGTCCAAGGTCCACCTGACCTGATGGGACAAGACCAACATCAGAATATCTGTAAACCTGAACGTCAGCCTCCCACAGAGATGTGGACAACAGGTACCTACTGATTTCTGACGGTGCCAGGCCTTTACAGCAGGGTGGGAGGCACATCATGACTTGAATTCAGGCAGGGCCTATGAGCTGTTTAATTCTAGCCCAGCTGCTTAACCTCTCTGGGCATCCAATCGTTTTTTTCTCTATTAAATTAAATAGTCATAGAACCTGCCTCATTAGTTTAAGAGGAACACTAAAAGAGACACCATAATAAATTATTCAACATAATGCTGGAGATATTTTAACTAGCAATGGAGACCCCACCTTCGGGGTCTAATGGGGTAGGAGGGAAACATAGGGTTAAGACCCGGCCCCAGCCCCTAAGATCTTGGCAGTCTCCAGGAGGGAAGAAGGAGGACTACGCAGATAGGGCTGATGAGAATGTGATAGGAGCCAGCCTGGGAGGGTCTATCTCCTTTTATTTTCCCTGCTTAGAAACAGGACCAGGATCCTGCTCCGTGGACTAAACTTTGTCCAGAAATTGTCTAAGGACCACCTAATGTGTGTCGATGCCACACCGTCAGACATGTCAGCGTCTTCCGGTAATGACTCCCCGACATCAACAGTAAGGAGGAGGTATCACCATCACCGAGGGGGGCTGCAGAGCCATGCATTTTCATGAGAGGCCTCCGTCAAGAGCCCCACAGGCCGCCACCCTGGCCGAGGGAAGCACTCGTCCCCCCAAAGACAATTAAAACCAGCTTAATGAATCAGAAGGGCCCTTCCCGGAGAAAGTACAGTCAGGGGTTAGGAGCGGTAGGATTCCATGGAAGCACCGTGGTGCCAAGCCCAAGGAGTGGGGGGTCTCAGGGGAGCCGTTTCCGTGTGACCTAAGCCGTGGGCGAGGTGGGAGGCGATCTGCAGAGTGCCACATTTCTGGGAGGCAGTCTTCGCGCTGTGTTTATTTTGGCTTCTTGGGTCAAGAGAAATATATTTCCACCCAAAGTCAGAGGGAGCCAGGAGGGGAGGGAGACGGAGAGATGGCATTCTTGAATTTATTAAAACAGTGGCACAAGAGGGACAGCAGGACAGGGATCGCCCCATTTTGAGACAATGAGAAGAGCAGGCCTCAAGGAGGGATGACCTAAGCCATCTTCGACCCCATCTTCGACCACCTGCCCCTCTCTAAGACCTGAGGATTGAACCCCGGGGTGCTCTACCACTGAGCTACATCCCCAGCCCTTGTTCTTTTTTTTTTTAATTTTGAGACAGGGTCTCACTAAGTTGCCAAGGTGGGCCTCCAACTTGTGATCCTCCTGCCTCGGTCTCCAGAGTTGCTGGGATTACAGGTGTGCACCATTGCATCTGGCTCCAGTCATGACTCTCTGAACCATTATGCACCTCAGTTTCTCCACCAGTAAAAGGG
Organism: Spermophilus citellus; assembly: GCF_964194105.1. Classification (NCBI taxonomy): domain Eukaryota; kingdom Metazoa; phylum Chordata; class Mammalia; order Rodentia; family Sciuridae; genus Spermophilus; species Spermophilus citellus. Next base: position 40,899,952 of record NC_138200.1, read on the forward strand.
GGACCCATAGCTTCCGCCTCGCCCAGTGTGCCTGGTAACTGAGGGACGTCTGCCTAACGCTCCTCGGGCTGCCTGCTGCCATCTGCACTCTCCATGCCACAGGGCCACGAAGCAACGTGGGGACAAGGGTCTCAGGAACCTTGCCCCAAACTTTCCTGAGGTCACAGGGAGAGGGGTGGGTATTCAATATCCCCAAAATCCCGGTCCCCTGCCTGACCAGGTCTGCTCTCCCTGACTCCTGCCTCATTCAGTGGATTTCCTAAGACATCCAGGCAGCCTCCTGCTTCCCTCCGTGGGCCCCTGCCACCCCCCACGTCCCCAAAGTCCTCGAGGGTGTGTACTCGCTTGCCCATTACATGCGCAAACGCCATCAGAAAGCATTTGTCCCCACCCTCTTTATTCACTTTCAAAGGGTTAAACAGCCTATTTACTGGGCTGTCAACAATCCGAGGCCCAAATCACGGAGAGAAAGCCCCCGCGCAGTTTTGTGTGGCGAGAAGCTCCTTGTCCCTGGCCTGTTCTTGTTACTGTCATGTAATATCCATGACAATCGTGTCGGGCTTTTTTTTTTTCCCTCGGGGCTCTGTGGGGCTCCATCGGAGGGGCCACTTTAAGCCAGGAAAGGCCTTTATTTTATGTGGATCTGAAAGAGCCTGAGACGGTCCTTCCCCCAGCACCCTCTTCAGCAGGTCACCGCGGTTTCAAAAGGATTTAAATGCAGAGGCTGCCATCGAGACTTCCCACCGCATCAGCACTTCCGTCACGTTCTAATGGACTGACATGAGTATTTGAGCCTGAAAGACGGGGGGGGGGGGCAGATTTCCCCTAAATTGGACTGACGTACAAAGCCAGGGTAGCCGTGGCCCAGGAGGTAACCCCCTCGCTCTCTTCTTTTTTTCACGATCCTAACCAGAGTCGCACAAAGAGAGCCGTGGGAAGCTACCCAGGAGCCGGGCCGGGGCCATTTCCATGGGCCATATGGAAATTTTGTTTTGTGTACAGAGAAAGTGTCTGATAACAGTGACCTTAACTGCCATATGTAGCCAGTGAATGGGCTAGAGGAAGGCACTCAGCAATCTGACCCTCAACATATGGACCGTCCGCCCGAGGAGCCTTTCATCGCTATCTCTGCCAACCCAGGGGATTTCATTAGATTTGTTAATGAATTGCTCTATTGACTTATATCTGAGCTTGTCTCATTAGAGGAGAAGAACGCAATTTTTATCTATGTTTTCGTGAAGGGGACCAGAGCGTCCCCTCCTTGGAGGGGCGGTGGGTAATCTTGCGGGCTGTCATCGGCTTTGAACTAATTTATTGTGTCAGAGGAGGACGGTCCTGCCCGGCTGGCTGAGGCTCCCGGCTCTTCAGATCAATGTGTTCCTCGGGAGCGGGCTGTTTCCTGGGCTCCTGCTCCGTCGACAAATAGCCCGACATGATGTTGTCCTGGTATTGTGTGTGTCTTCGCCATGCGGCCACCAGCGGATCCGAGTCCCCACGGCAGCACCTGTCAGGACGTGGCTTTTCAGGGCCACGGTGTGCTAGACACAGAGGTTGCCCCTTGGCCCTTCCCTTCCTTCCACCTGTCACTTAAGCGACGCGCCTTTAAAAACGGGCCAAGGGGCTTCCTGTTGGAACATCACCGCCTGAAGACCAGCCCCTCTCCTCGGCCAAGTTGGCAGTCCTACCCGTCTCCCCACGTTGGCGTCTTATGAGTGATGGCTCCATTGTGTGGGCGTCTCCACGTGGGAAAGCTTGAGTCTGAAAGCAGTGAGAGCAATCAATTAACACCGTATTCGGGATAAACCAATAAGGAACCCATTATGGCTAATAGCAAGTGCGCTATCCCCAGGAATTAGCAAAATGAGATTCAATAAAATGGCAACCATAAAGATAAACTTCTGGAGATCCGATCTGGCCTTTGGAGCTTACGTCTCCAACAAACAAAGGAAGGAGACTCACCCGAGCCTACCCTTGGCTCCCCTTTCCCCAGCCTGCCCGCGGCAAGGCCAACTTTCTGAGGGCGAGTTGGGAAGAGGGAGTTGCCCCTACAGCTTGGAGCTGGTTTATTTCATGGGGGAGGAAGGAGAGGAGAAGGCCGAGGCAGCCACAGCACAGGCACACGTTGGGCTAGTGCTTCCTACGGGTGTCTCTGGCACAGAAGTCCCTGGCACTGACTCTTAGCACATAGAGAGTTGGGAGAATAAATGGGTGTCACAGTGAAAAGCTGGGACCCCCATAGGTCCTGCTCCAGGAGCAAGGAGATGCTACAGATGAAAGCGTGTCTCTCCTAGACGGAGTGTCTCTGGGTCACTGTCCACCCTCCACTGACTCAGAGGGCAGAGACAAGGCTCTCCAGTTTGGCTCTACCCACTCCAGATGCTCAGACCTTTCTTTTGTGCAGAAAGAAGCACGTTAGTAAGTATTGGGACCCGTGCAAGATTCAAAGAAAGAGGTTCTAGCAGGCAAGAGAGAAGGGTCCGTGTTTCTTGGGAGAAAATGGACTGTTCATGGAATGAGGTCCCCTAAGATCTGGGAATTTCTGTATATGAGATTTGGATCCAGCAGGGGCTGGCGGGAGACTTAATAAGTTGTAAGAACATAAGAAGATCTTCGTTGGAGTTTATCAAGCATGGTGTTTTCACCAAGACAGGATTATGGGGCTTGCCTGAAGTTGTCTCTCGCCTTGTGGTAGAAATACCACTTGGCTGGGTATAAAATTCTTCTTCTCCTTCAGGATTTCATATACATTATCCCATAGCCTGTTGGCACTGAATGTCACACTGGATATTTTACCTCTTGGTTAAATGTATTTCATCACTAAACCGCTTCTTAAATTCTTCAACAAGGAGTAGGGGTGGTTATTTCATAATATATTTTATGTTCCAAAACATTTCCTGATCGCTTTTCTGCTTGCATGACAGCTTGACTGGGGATAATCGACTTGAGTCACACGTTCTTTTCCTCGGAACTCTGTAGACAGACCTTCCCCAGTCATCTTCTGGCTGAGAATGTTGTTGCCTGGGATGACTTTTCTATTGCCAATGCCTTGATGTGGTTCCTGGAAGCCAGAAAATGTTTGTTCCCCCTTGAAGTCTCAGAACTTGAACAGGGAACGTCTCAATGTCAATCATTTTTCATCAATGTTTCCTGGAACACAACCTCAGAAACTGCAGATTTTGTATTTCCAAGGAAATTCTATGTTGCTATGTCTCAATGTTGTTTTTTTTTTAATTTATTTTTTTTTTGGCTGGGGGTGGGGTTCTATTTGTGGAATTCTCTGATTCAGAATCTCCACTTATTCTTATCTTGCATAGACTTCCTAGGATTTTAATCCACTGGTGATTAACATCATTATCAGGTTATCATTACTTATGTCCTCCCAGACCAGCAGCCCCTGAAAGGAAGAAAAGCATCTTATTTATCTTTGTTTCCTTTCTCTGATCCCGGTACACAATAGATCCTCAATAAAGCAGCTATGGAATTAACCTGCATCTGACCTTGTCAGTTAGAGTTTAAACTTTATTTTGAGAAAAAAAAAAACCAGAGCCACGGAAAGTTCCTGATGTGAATGGCAGTGATTGACGTGACCTGACGGGAACACGTTCCTGCAAAACGTAGTGGGCTGGGAGGTGAGGGCGGGCTTCCTGTTGAATGGTGGTGGTGTCCAGCGGTGGCTAGAGCTGCTGGTTTCCTAGGCAAAGTGGATGTGATGAACAAAAATGAGTACCTTAGACCCCTCCGGGTAGAACAACCCAGACCGGCCCCTATGCTGTAGAGCAGTTGGCTCATGGGAAGGGACACTCCTTTGTTTCCAGGAAAATAATTGGAAAGTTCTTGAAGCTCCTTCTTTTCTTCTTGGGTGTACAGTTTATCAGTTGATCTCTGATGACAAACTCCCCCCAAGATCAGGGTTTTTTGGAAAGCATTTCACCCTTCATAGTCCTGGCAAATAACAGGTGGTGGCAAGGGCTTGACCCAAGACTTTGGTGGTGGCACCGTGTGCAGAGGTGTAGGCTGGGCTACAGGACCACCAAGGGACACGGATTTACCAAGGACAGGTGCTACTCTTCTAGGCCTAAGGGAACAAGAACAAAAACATGTTGCTGTGGAGACTGGCGGAAGTGTGAGCCGTGGAAGAGCCGTCTCCATCAGGGCTCTGTGCAGAGCACTGCAGCCTCAGATCTCAGCCTCCGCCACAAACCAGGGAGGCCACAGGGGTGCCCCTCTTCTGCTCCTCTGCTGTCCCCTCCCACAGGCCAAACCAGCCATCGCAAGGGGAATCCATGGATCCCAGCCCCCCAGATCCAGAACCTGCCAGAAAAGGGCAGAATGTGGTTCTGGAGAGGCCAAATCAACTCCCGGGAGACAACCTCCTTCATTATCCAACAATTCAAATAAAAATAAATCAAACTAAATAAACTCCATTTTTCTCCTCTTCCATTGGCAGGGATGAAAATGTTCAGGAGCAAACCAGGTGGGTGAGGGTGTGTGGAGAAAGAGGTGGCTTGGCGCACCGTTGGCGGGAGGGTAACCAGGACCAACCTCTGAGAAGGTACTTTGACAGCATCTGTCCAAATGGCAAGGGCACACACCCTTTGATGGAGAAATTCTATTTGCAGGAAGCCATCCCTAAGGAAAGGTGCTACTTTCTTTGATACATTCAAATGTGGACACAACACTCTGCATACAAGGATATCCATTATTGCATTGTTTGTAAAAGCAGAACACAGGCAAAGCCCAAACATCCATCATTGGGGGACAGGCTACATAAATCACAGTTCACTCACACAATGGAGTACTATGCAGCCATCAAAGAAGAATGAGGTGTCTCTTCCTGCAATGATTTATTGTTAAGCAAAAAAGAGCAAGGTGTTATCATTTGTGCTAGAGGGCTGGGAGGAGAGATGGAGAGAGAGCCATGAGATAGCTTTTGGACTGTGGATACATAAGATCTGGCAGAAATTAGTTGGGTCTGGCAAGGGGATTAGGTGACAGAACAGGTGGGAGGTTTCATTTCATGACTTTTTATAGTAAAGATAGGCTTTGCCTGTTTAAAAGAAGAATAACGTGCTGGGAATGTGGCACATGCCTGTAATCCCAGTGACTTTGGAGGCTGAGGCAGGAGGATCGCAAGTTCAAAGCCAGCTTCAGCAAGGTAGCAAGACCCTGTATCGAAATAAAAATAAAAAGGGCTGGGGATGTGGCTCAGTGGTTTAGCACCCCCTCAGTTCAATCCTCAGTCCATAAAAAAAAGTACTACTAAAGTCAATGTTTAAAAGCTCATATTTGACCTTCTGTGAAGAGGGGGAATGCATTGAAGGTTGGGTGTGCAAAGAGCAGGGGTCCAGGGTACTAGGGTTCCAAGTCTGCCTGGGATCCACTGTGATTGTCTTGGGGATACACTCCTCACACACACCTCTGTCCCCACCCAGGGTGTGAGGATCTACAAATGAGCAAAGTAATAGAAAGGCAACCTTCTCCTAGACGCTTTCTTGCTCCAAGTAGAAGAGAACAGAAGTGCCCAGCAACTCCCGGGCACACCCCTCTCCTCCTGGACCGGGTCCCTGTCGGTGTGGGTGCAGAGGTGGAGAGAGCCTCTGGGGATCTGCGGCTGTGGGCAGCTGGCCCCTGCCCTGGGTTCCCTGACACTCCTCCTCCTTGGTGCCTTGCCTCTGTTTTGCTCTGCCATGTCACCTGAGCACCCCTTGCATTGCGAGTGCCATTCCCTTCCACTGCTGACCTTCAGGATAAGAAAGGAGAGATAGCACCTGTCACCAGGAGAGCAAACCAGGATACTTGGCTTTGTCTATTTCTTATCTGCTCTCATCATGCCCCTCCATCTGCCGCCTTTCCACGCTGGGTTCTCTTCCGGAAGCCCTGCTCCCTTGCTGGACCCAGAGGCAAATGCACCCTGGGGACAGCACTGGTGAGACAGGGTGGGCAGTGCTGGGTGACCATGCTTGGGGTGCTCCCTCCACTGGGGCCACAGTGGCCTCCTGGCTGTTCTTCCAGGACACTCAGGGGCACCCTGAGGTCCTTTTGCGCTGGTTAGTCTCTCTGCTTAGAAAACTCTTCCCTTGGACACCAATATGGCGTCTTCTTCCACTTCCTTCAGTCTTCTTCCACTTCCTGCCCAGCCGGCAGGAAGTGGAAGAAGCCGCCATATTGAATAGGAAGGTCAATGCCTCAAAGTTACCTCTCAGCAGGGGCTGCTCTGGTCACCAGGAAACGGTATCCTCCTCCCAGGAGGGCACTTCCTACACGGCTTGCCAGCTTTCTATTTCTCTATATCTCTGATAACTCTCTAATATAAAATAGATTTTATTATTTGATAAATTATGCTTATGGAAGCTAAACCTCATAAGTGCAGGGACTTTTCTTTTTTCTTTCTTCCTGTGGCCAGCATCTAACACCAGAAGAGTGTCTGGCACATTTCCAAGCTCCCTGTTTGTTGACTGACTGACTGACTGACTGCCGTCTTCCTCTCACTCTGCTGTGTCTCTTTACTCTGTAGTGCACCCCCTGGACCTGGAGCTCCTTCCACATAGATTCTGTTACGACCCCAGAATCTGTGACGGGTGCCTGGTGGCTGATGACACCCAGTGACCCAATGCAGGAGGAAGGGGGCTCTTTACTTGACAGTCTTATCCCCTGAGGATTTGGGTGCTGAGGATAGAGGACTGACACAAGCCACGCTCAAACACAGCAAAGCTCTCCTCAGTGGCTTTGCTGATATTTTCTCTATTTGAGTCCTTTCTTTTTTAGTTTTTCAGACACATTTTGGTTTAGAATATGCACATTAGGTGATGAGCACAGTCCAGGAACCTGTGGGTAGTGTCTGGATGAAAGAATACTGGAAGGTCAATCTGAGGGATCTTGGCCTCAGGGATCCCTTTGCTCCCGCACCATGAGGGAGGAGCAATGGTGATGGTAGTTCATGTTCATATGGAAAAGAGAAGCACCCATGGGCTGATCGTCAGCCCTTGTCCATCACACACGTTCATTGAAACCTCAAGGGGACACCACGGATTGGGGACAGTTTATATATTCTGTTTGCAGAAAAGGAAACTGAGTTTCAGAGAAAGAGAGTTAATTTGGTGAAAGTCCAAGAGCTAGAAAGTGGTGGGACTGGGATTAAAATCCAAGCCTGATGATCTCAAAGTCTTCCACTTAATCTGAAGGGCTCCTCTGCCATCATCCCACCCAGGGAAATGCGCTGAGTGGGTTCACAGTTAGGTGCTGTATCAGCAGAATAATCCAACGGCTGTGACAAAACCTCTCCCGCTCCAAACCACAGAGACATACTACAACAGTTGTTTATTTCTCATCATGATGGCCCCCAAAGGATCTGGGATGTGTGTGTGTGTGTGTGTGTGTGTGTGTGCACTCTGCTCCACACAGTCATTCAGGGACCTGGGCTCCTTTCTTTGAATGGTCCCCATCCCTTAGGTCTTTGGAGTCTTCTCCTGGATTCTCCTTGTGTATCCAGCAGGTGGGGAACCAAGAGTGAATAGAGCTGGTAGCCTGTGGGAGGGCTTTATGAACCACCTCTGGAAGGGGTGTGTGTCTCTTCTGATCCCCTTCCTTTGGCCATCCCCTGTCACGTGGCTTCTCCTAACTGCAAAGAAGAATGGGAGATGTTGTCTGTGTGCCCCAGAGGGGGGAAAAATCAATAAGGGATTTGGCAAACACCAAGTAACCTCCTCCACAGGATAGACTGGAAGGGAATATTCCAGAACTGGATTTTGTAGCCTGGTGTTAGTTTTCCATGTGTATTAGTCAACTTTCTGCCTCTATAACAAATACTTGAGGTGATCAACATATAAAGGGAGAAAGTTTACTTTCACTCTCAGTTTGACTGGTTCTAGTTCATGATTGGTTGGACCCATGGTTTTGGGGTCTGTGTGAAGCAGCCCATCATGGTGGGGACATGTGGCAAACCTCCTGCCTTATGGCCAGGGAGAAAAGAGAGAGGAAGAGCAAAGGGTCGAAGTTCCACTGTCTCCTTCAGGGGCACACCCAATGACCTAAAGACCTCCCTCTAGACCCCACCTCTTTTAGACACCACCCCAGGAACTCAGCCTTTAATATCTGAGTCTTTGTGGGACATCTCAGACCCAAACTTTAGCACCATGTTAAAAGAAAAGAAAAGAAATATAAAAAAGAAAAAAAAAATTAAAGGCAGAGTTAGAAGTTAGTTGGAGGAGCAGCAGATAATTACATAACTTGACACGGAACCTAGAGCCAATTTTGGCAACTGTGATAATTTGGTTAAGTGAGAGCTAGCGGACAGGTCTTTCTGCTTCACATCTATTGCTGAAAACTCTGTGTAAGGTGTGGTGGTATGCGTTCCTGCCTCAGGAAGTTCAGTGTGGAGGATGGGGCAGGATTTTTTCTCAGTGGCTGAGGATCTCACAGGGCCCCTGGTTGCCAGTCTGAGTAAACATCATCCATCAGGATGCAGCCAGGAGCTGGGGTGGTGTGGGGGGAGGAGGCTGGATCAGCAGTGGTCAGAAAACATCTTCTTTGATTTATTATTGATCCTACTATTGCCATTTGCTTATTTTTATTTTTTTCTAATTGATAGCAAAAATCATTCATGGTCATCGTAGACAGGCCGGAAAATAGAGAAAAGCAAAAATCACAAAACAAAATAACCTCTCGTTTTATAACTTAGAACTCCACTGTTCTTCCCTAATACTAATACCGTGATACTGAATTAACCCTGTAAACATAGTTTTCTGTCCCAAAGTTTGTCTTCTTATTGATTATACCATGAGCGTTTTGCTTTGTTATGAACACTGCTTTGAAAATAACATCTTAGATTCATCACACATCCCCATAATGAACAGCCATGATATTCTAGTTCCTTTTCTATAATTGCACTGATCATTTTCTTCTTTGATATTATAAATTGAACTACAATAAATACACTCGCACATGAGCTTTCTTTCTTTCTTTCTTTTCTTTTTCTTTTTTTTTTTTTTTGTTTTGTTTTGTTTTTGTGATTCTGGGGATTAGACTCAGGGCCTTGTGCATCCTAAGCAAGGGTTCTATTGGGAGCCACGCCCACAGCTCCACTTCTGTACATGAGTTAGTTCACCTTCCTCTAAATGGTATGACCCAGTCAACCGACATAAGTAGGTTTTATGTTTGGTGCCCCGACCAACATAGAATACATGTAATCTTATTCATTTTCCACATAAAATTTGAACTTTATCATTTTACTTTACCTTTCTTTGATTACTGGTGTTTCCATCTTTACCAAATTTTAAGATATTTTAGTATATTTATACTCATGCCTTTGTGCTTTCTACACCTACACTCTTCCTATTCTTTGCCTGTATTCTCTATTCTCTGGGTGTTGATTTGTATGATGTTTATTTGTGAAGGATAATATCTTTGTTATTTTTATGGAAAATACTTTCCCGTTTCTTGCCCTTGTTTTCAACTTAGAGTTATCAGCGTATTAACTTGTCATTTATCTCCTCTTTCTCTGTAATGTGTTGGAAAGAGACATGTTTCTGGTTAATTGAGAATTCTAATTAGTTGACTTCTGGTCAATTAACCAAGCAAGATTTTTCTTGGTTTAGCTATGGATGTGTTGCAAAAGCAAATAAATTTAAGAATTTCAGGGTTAAACAAAGTTAAACAGGTTTCTTTATTGCAGGACTCACCAGCGCCTTTAACAAGCTAATTTACTTGTGACTCTTGCCAGGATATTCAACACATTCCCATTTATTTGCCTATAAGCCCCTCCCCCCTGTTTTGAGGAGTATCCATTGAGAAGGGACTTAGGCAGGGCAATCTTAGAAAGCTGCTACCTTATTCTAAAACAATGATTCTACTTGTGCACACTCAGGCATTTTAACAAGTCAGTAGAGGGGATATGGGGCATATGAATAATCAGGTATTAAGTGCTCTCTGTTCACGAAGACCTTTCTCTCCTTATCATCTCATCTACTCTTCACCACTGTTCAGGATGCCATGTGACCAGAACTTAAGAGGTCTAGGAGGGACTCTTTGGTCTTCCATAAAGCGGCGCAATTAGCATAGACAAGTTTACCTCTCTGTGCCTCAGTTTCTCCATTTGTACAACTCAGATAATCATAGCACCTATCTCATAGAGCTGCAGTAGGGATTAAAAGAAATAACATTTAAATGGCACTTCTGTGCGTTTGACTCATATTAACTTTTTTTTTTTATGATGGGGATTGAACCCAGGGCCTTGTGCATGCGAGGAAAGCACTCTACCAACTGAGCTACATCCCCAGCCTTATATTAGCTGTTTTGATTCCCATATTATACCTGAATAACTGAGGTTCCAAGAGACTAGATAACCCAAGCCACACGGAACAGACAGGAAAGGGGACAGGTCAGCTCTGAACACACGATCTGAGTTTAGAATTTAGTTCTTGAACTTTATGATCATTTATTCCTGTTTCTCTGGTCCATCTTTCTATGTAGATATATTGTAAGTCTGGGCTGCTCTTGTCCGGCGGGGCAGGGCTGGGTCCACTCTGCAACACCCTTCTTGCTTCCTGTTCCACCAAGTGTGGTGATTGAAGCCGGACAGCTGCCACACCCAGGACAGAATTCCCGAGGCCCCACCGCACCTGGCCTTGGCCATGTAAGGATTCTTCCCACTGCATGCATCCCTCAGGGGTGACAAGTGCCCCCTTCCTTCTCTTTTCCTGCATTTCACAAATGGAGGCAGATGGCTATGAAGCCCCAGGGGATGGAGCAGTTATAGGATGAGAGGAAACTGGGTCTGTAAATCACCTTCTGACCAGGACACTTTCCCTTGACCAACAGGTAAAGCAAAAGAACACCTCAGTAGCATGAAGCCACTGAAATGCGAGGGCTTATACTCTCAGAATCAGGGCCTGTTGGGGTCATGCTGTAATACTCCTGTGTCAGACCCAAACAGATGCTGACCGGGCTGAGCTTGGGTTCGTTAGCAAATGACCTTGCCTTTGAGAAACCTCTGCTCAGAGGAAAGAGACGGCGGAGGGGGAGGACATGGGACCTCACTGGCACTTGGAGACACTTCTGTTGCTTTTCGATCCTGGTTGAGCACACTTTGAATTTGTCATCAAACGTTTACTGCCGATGTAATGAAGAGTGTTAATAAGAGAAGGCTCACCAAACAGCCGGCATAAAAGCCAGCACTGGTCATAAACCTGCGTTGGCCATTTATGGTATTTCTATACTTAGGAGGGACACTTTTCCTGTATAAAAGATATAACTATATATCTTCGGATTTTATGGGCTGCAGATTACTCTAATTATCATAAAAAATTACTACCGCTAATAAAATTTCTATTATAAGTTACTTATAGTAATCTCCAGGGGACCACACGTAGCCAGGAAGAGGTTGTAATGACACCAGGCTGCGGGGAGAGTTGGCTTCTCGGGGCTCTGGAGACACTGGCTCTGCCTTTTAACACCTCCGCACTTTTCCAACTTCTGGGTTCCTTGTCCCACCTCCTCTCCCGGTTCTTGGCCCAAGGTCTCCTTGTTGTTTTCATTTTGCAGGATGTGGTTTGAACCTAGAATAATGACCCATCTTGGACGCAGATGACGCAAATGAACTTTCAGAGTTACAAATATCTGGGTGGATTTCTCCTCCCCTGGGCCCCTGGGATGTCCATGGAAGGATGTAATAGAAGGGAAGAATGGACCATCCCCGCCCAAAGGGAAATATGTTTTTTTTGCAAAATGGGTGGAAACCATGGGGGTGTCCGTGCAAAACACAATGGTTAGCTTTCTGTTTGACAAGATGATAATTGCCATTTCTCCCTTTAGTAACTACTATTGTTTTTGGAATTGTCATCTGGGAGAGTGAATGACACTTCCATGACCTTAAAAACTCTTGCCAACACATCAGTTCTTAGCTGGTGATTGTGCTGTCCTCCTCCCCCTCCCCCGAATGTCCCCATGCCTTTGGATTAAATATCCAAGTAAGACTCTCTTCTTGCTTGCCTCAAAAGACAGAGTGGGAAATGACCTCAGAGTTCAAGGTACTAAGCGACAGTTAGAAGAATGAATCGCCGTTCTCCTAAGCAGGACTTCCGCAGAGTGAATGGCGTCTTCATAAATGGACCTAGAACATGAAACAACCTGTTGAGGTCGCTTTAAAAAAAAAAAAAAAAAAAGCAATTATTTTGGCAACCACAACGGCACATGAATCGCCATCGGTAGGAGGGAAAGTGTGTTTCCAAGCTTTGCGGGCTCGTTTTTTAAGAGATCTGCTGGGGCTGAGCTATGGAGGGGATACTAAGGGAGGGTTCCTGGAGTTATCCAGGTGGGCAGGGCTGAGGGCTTCCCTAAATTCCTTTAACCACGGGCCTGACCTTCCGATGGGGGGGGGGGCGGTCCGTGGGCAAAATCAGTCCCTATTGAGATTTCGCCCCGATGAATAAATGGAGAATGGAGGCTGATGGGAAGTGTGTTAATTTTCTTCTCCAAACAATCTTGGACTTGTTTTCTTAACATGAGGAAGAAGAGATTTATTTAGAAGACAAACTATGCATGGTCTTTCTCCCCCACCAGACCGCAGGTCTCAGGAGAGTAGGAATTTTGCATTGTTCCTTAATGCATCTTGAATAACTAGAAGAGCGCTGAAATGGAGCGTGTGTTTAGTAAACACTGTCAAGCAATGAATAAGGGAAGGAGTCTTCAGGGGAAAACTGAGACAGAGAGAGACTGCCGGGTACCCTGCCTGGCACACCCTTCCGGCTTCCTTAATTCTACAGAATTGTATAACATCTTCCATTTTCTTTGAGCTAGTTTCCATATCCAGACCAACTTTCTGCTGATTCAAGATACTAGCAGGTCAGACAGAGATGTTAAGAACTCTGAGGACCAACCTTATAGGAATAGACAACACCCCTGCCCGTGGGTGTGGTAAAGGAAGTGGTGCTCCATGGTGCCGTTCCCTGACTGGACACACCTGGATTTGGACTTCTCTGCCCTTCATTGGTTGTGTGACGTCCAGTGAGTTATTTGGCTTCTTCAAACCTCAGGTTTCTCCTCTCTAAAACAGAAGGCACATACCTGGCTCCTTCCACAGTGCCCTGCACAAATTAAGTCCCTAATAAATCTTGCCCTATTTTTTTTTTCTCCATTTAAAAGCACTCCTCTAGCTTCCTGCTGTACCTCAGCCTAGTCCAAGTTCATGACCATCCCAATCCACACCTTGATGCTGCTTGGCTTTTCAAACATGGAGCTACCTCCTATGCAAACCATATTTCTATCTTCAGAACTTAGAGTGACCAGGACCAGCACAGTGCCCACATCCTGGCAGGTAAGGGAGGTCAGACACAAAGCAGAGGTTAATAGTGTGCTTCTGAAGCCACACACATGGGGGGGGGGTTGTCCCAGGTTTCCTGCTGCCTACTTGTGTGACTTTGACTCAATCATGTGATTTTTTTGGGGTGCTATTTCAAAGCCTGTTGGGAAATAGGCTACTGAGACAGGGGTGTCATTTCTGACAGCTCACCTTTGATTTGGAGTGAACTGGGAGCCATTTCATCAGTTTTACCTAGAAGCCATCTCCACAAATCTCTTGTTGCAGTTATCTGTCGCTGCGTAACAAATAAGCCCTAAACTTAATGATTCATAACCACAGCCTCTTATTACTTGCAGTTCTGTGGGTTGGACACTGGGCTTGTCTCGGCTCAGAGGGATGGATCATCTCTGCCTTACATGAAGTTGGCTGGGTGCTGATTGGGCCTGGAGGACCAGAGATGACTTTATTTATTCATAGGACCAGAGTGCCAGCTGTCCCACAGGAAAGCCATGGTCTCTTTCACATGACTGCTTTTTCCCTGTGGCCTCCCAATGTTTGATCATCTAGATTGAGCTTCCTCTCTGGGCAGCAAGAGTGGTCCAGGGGAAACATCAGGTGCCAGGTCTCTGAAGGCCTCAAAAGTGGATCAATTTCTGCCACAGGCGAATTGTCAAAGGAAGTTGTGGGGCTAACAGATCAAGGTGAAGGGAAATGGGCTACAGCTTTCAATGCTCTTTACAAATGTGGTTAACTCACACTACAAAAGGGCATTGAGGTTGAGAGAGATTTTTGAAACCATCCTCTTCATAACCATCTATGACAATCCTGCTTGTCATCAGAATGGTGACATCCCCTCTGCATGCAAAATATACTCCATCTTCATGCACAAATGACATACCATTATAGCATCAATCAGAATTCCAAAATGCAGCTAGGTTAGTTAGGGCCAGAATGATGAAGAATCTCCCTAGGAAAAGTTCCTCAGGGGACTGCAAAGTGAATATATATACACCCTCTGTATACAATGCTGAGACATGGACAGAGAGACTGCAATGGATACTTCCTTTCAAAAAGGAGAAAAAGTTCACAGCATCTACTGGCCCATAGCAAATCTAAATCCAACTGGGTGCCTGTTTCATAGCCCCAACTTCTGGAGCATGTAATGTTATCTAATGATGACCCTGTTCTAAGAGGATTCTTTATTCGATTGTTTTTTCAGCATTTGCCTTAGCTCTCTGAGCTCTTGACACTCTCCGGTGACAGGGCCTTCTTTTTTTAAAATATTTGTTCTTCTTTGTAGCTGAGTACCTCTCTTAACATGGTTACTGCTTAGAAAAACTTAGAGGCCATTTTGAATGACTCATGTCCCCTTGGATTTGAGCAGATAATACTTTCACCAATTTCAGTTCTCTTAAAACTTCTGTAGGTTAACTATGAATCTTATTGGTGTTTATTACATGCTCAAAAAGCTGTGTCTCTAAATTACCTGCAAAATATGCCTTAGGACAATGTTCTTATTGTTATTAGTTTTGCCTGGCTGAGAGGGTTTGCTCTCAGGGATTATATAGCTTTCGATCTTTCTAAGTTTTTAACAAGGGTCTTATGGCTTATATTCTGAAATCATTCCTTACTTAGAGAATGTGTCTGACCACTACAGAGACTCTTTTGAACCTGTTCTATTTTCTCTAAATTCTTCTTGAAAACTTACAATCTTCTTCCTCTCTCTTTTTCAATAGTTTATAATAAACAGCTATGAGAAGGCAATTGGCACTTTTCGTATCTTCCTGAATTGCAACGGATTCATACAGTTTCAATTATGTAAAAAAAAAAAAAAAATCATTCCAAAACAGAGTCACTTAAAACAACAAAGATAACTATTTATTCTTTCCCATTTGTGGGAAACTAAAGGTGTAAGGTCTTCCCTAGAAATTAGGAGAAACTCATGCCAGGTGCCAAGGCCTCCTTCTCCTCACCTCGTCCCATTCTCCCATTTCAGAAAAGGGAAGGAACAGCGTCCCTGGCCCTGATCTGAACAAGCCCAATAGGTGAAATAACTTGAATATTGCTGTGAACTTCCGGAGTTTTCTGTATCTCTCATTTCCCAAGGTAATTGGGAATGGTTTTGTTGATGGCAGGCCCCGCTAGCCTGTCACTATGATTGGCAACAAATAAGACCCACCTATAAGTGGCTTGAAACAAATGCAAGTTTATTTCTTATTCACATTAATGTCATCAGAGGTACGTGGGGAGCTCTGCTCTGTGTCATCTCAGTCAGGGACGCAGGATAAGGTTAGCATGCGCTCTCTCTCTCTCTCTCTCTCTCTCTCTCTCTCTCTCTCTCTCTCTCCTTGTTTTCTTAGAATCAGGAACATGTTGAGTCATTCTCTGGCCATTAAAATACCTCCAGAAGTGACAGATATTCCATTTGCTCACATTTCATTGGCCAAAATAAGTCATGGGGCCAACCCCAACTTTGTGGGGTTGGGGAATGACCGTCTTACCATGTGTCAACCAGAAGAACTGGAGGGTTTGGGTGAGAAGTGATGACAACTAGTATACCCAGTTCAAAACCCTATTCAGAGCATCCCCCATGCTCAGGAGGAAGGCAGGTGCCTTGGCACCTCCCTGGTCACCATTTCCACTGGGCTCTGTTTTTCCTTGATCGCCCTCTGACCTCCACTCGTCAGGATGCCCCAGTAGGAAACAGCTAGAAGGTGGTTTTTGGTTCCTCAACCAAGGTCCCATTGTCATGAGAAGACGGACAATGTGTTCGGGGTTCTCAGGGGCATTATGGGGTGTTCAGCAGCAACCCTGGCTTCTACCCACTAGATGCCAGTGTCCCCCCATATCAGTGTGACAACTAAAAGCCATTTCCCAACACTGCCAGAGGTCCCCCAGGGAGCAAAATCGCTCCTGGTGGAGATCCACGGGGGTCACCGAAGGACTGCAGGGCTTTGAGAATTTAGATAGGCCTGGGCATTTTATTTATTTTAATTTTTGGTGATGCTGGGGATCCCACCCAGGGACTTGCACATTCTAGCAAGTGCTCAGCTACGGAGGCTCATCCCCAGCCTCAGTTCAGCTAGGGGCCTGACTGGTCAGGATGGGTAATCCCACGGCTGTGGAGATTTCATAAATATTCATCACCTCATCTTAATGTGGGAGTAACTATCAGTCACCTTCTTCCCTGGACCAGATTTTTGTGAAGGCAGAATAAGATTTTGAATTCCAAAGCCTGTGTGACCTGTGTTTTCAGAGTTCTCAGGCCTGCTTGCTATGACCCTGCCCAGGAAGAACAGGTCCAGGCCCTTTCTTTCAGACAAAAGTTAAGAAAAAATGGATCCTGTCAAATATTCATGGTCAATGATAATATTTATTATCATTATCGTCATTGCAGTAGCTGTTTATTGGATGCGTAATTCCTGCCTGACACCATGAGACAATTGACATTCACCATCTCTGCAGATGCTCGCAGGAGCCTTGAAAGGTGGGACCTTTGTCCCTGTTTTTTAAATTTTTTTATTAGTTGTTGATGGATATTTATCTATCTATATGTGGTGCTGAGAATCAAACCCAGTGCCTCACACATGCCAGGAAAGCTCTCTAACCCTGAGCCACCACCTCAGCTATTATTCCTGTTTTATGGTGACAAAATGGAACTTCAGCAAGGGTGGGGACACTGCTGGGAAGCCGGAGAGCAACCCAGGTATGTCCCGTCTGCCGGCAGCACCTATATTCATTTGGGAAGAGTGTCAGGAGATCGGGGCTGCCCTGGCAGATGGGGTGAGGAAGGGGAAGGCTGTCAAGGGGCTTCGGGGGCCCTCCACATGCAGACAAGCAGCTGCACAGCCCGGACCTCCATCATGATTATAATCAGGGCAGCCACGACTCCTGTTTGTGGAGCAGTCTCCATGTCCTACCTGGTAGGAGCTCCACGGGGGGTTCTCATTCAGTCCTGCTATTGCCCCATTTTACAGATGAGGACCCTGGAGTCCAGAGGTGGGATTCAGTTTGCTCACAGTCACGAAAGTGTGGGGGAGCCGGTGATCCCAGCCAGGTCGTCCTCTGTCTTCATAGGATACCAATGCTCTGAGGCTCTTTCCAAGGAGTTGGGACCCCAGGGACCCCACATGTGGACAGTCCCTGCTCCGTTCCTTCCCGGCACCTGATACGAGGCAAATCCCAGGCGAATTCTGGTGGGACGGCTCCATCAGCAGCAGTATCTCAGCAGGAAAGCCCCAGCCCTCCCCTCCCAGCCACACTTTGGATGCTCCTGACGTTTTATTTCTTGCTCTGTAAGCTCCACTCTGGCCCCGGGAGGTGGCTGTCAGGCACATAAACTAGGCGCTGGGTAAAATTACAGGGCTCATTCGCTAAAAATTGATGGCAGCAGGCGGTCACCCCACCCTGGCTGGGCTCTTCTCCTGGGCTGTCGCCACCCAGCCCAGCCTAAGTCCTAACGCCCAGATGACACTCATGCTGCCACCCAGAAACATATGTAACTGTAGGAGTCAGCTAGGAAGGAAGGACCAGGGACGGAGTGGCCAGCCCTGGCGATGAACAGGTTTTCTCGGCACACACGTAGACAGTTCACCGTTCTGAAATCCTGTGTTTGACTTTTGCATCTGCTGTCACTCTCAAGATTGGCACTGCAAGGAGCCATGGCAGCTGTTCACAGTGGCAGTAGGGACCTGACATCAGCTTCTCCCACCATCCCCGCCCCACCTGAGCGATGGCTGTTTTGCCTTGTCGCTACCAAAGAGAGAAACTGAAGAGGGTGTTTGAACACATAGAATGGAAGTTATTGATAAGGGAGATTTCTATGCCTTGATTAAAGTATGCTGAGGATCTACTACGCACCCAACGCCTCACCATCTGGTTCACATCGTGACAGCATTTTGGATGACGGGACAAGTGACAATTCTAGTTACAAGTAGTTACTCTTCCAGTTGACAAATTCCCAGGTGAAACTCATGTTGATATTTATTTTAAAAAGCAAACAGACAAACTCATACCTTTTAAGGCATGTGAAAGGAAAAGTTTTCGTATGACCAAGTCTAGGAGATATGGCGGGTATGCATAAGATGTCTCATCTTAGAATTGGCCACTTGATTTGACCAAATGATTGCCTTCAAAGCTAGGTTGGTGCTAGGTCAGTGTGGGTGCTTTTTTGTTCCCCCTGAAAGAGAACCTCTTTTTGCTTTGCTTGCAAATGGCATTGCACCTGGAAGCCGGGGCACTTAAATGTTGGAAGGTACAGCTCTGGGAGGGGAAGGCTGGGGCCCCAACACTTGCTCCTTCCTAGGATTCTCCAGGGACCTGAGGACTCAGGAGATCACTGTGCCATCCCTGGAGCAGGTGATTCCTGAGTTTTCTTCCAGCTGTGATTTGAAGAAATGAGAAGGAAAGGGAAGAGCACAGGCATGAGATGAACCATTTGTCCTTGTGCAAAATGGCGTGAAGTCCATCTGTTGCAATTTCCACTCCATTTGAAGTGACTTTGGTAAGACAGGGACTTATGGGCTACCCAAATCCAAAGAATTTGGAGGAGCCCAGCTTGCCCAAACAGCCCATCCACGGGAGGGACCAAAATTACACCCTGGGCCCCCAGGACCGTCTCCCTCTGCCTCCTTTTGGCTTGTGCATGGTGGGTTCATCTCCTCCACTGTGTGTGCTTCTCTACGTGGTGGAGAAGCTGTTTCTGATGGACCTGGGCCTCTCATCCCAACACTGCACACTTCTCTTTTTTACTTCCAATCAAAAATCCCAGGAATGTTTCTGATTGGTCAGTTTGGGTTGTGTGGCCCTTTCTGAATCAACATCCTGTGGGAAAATCACACCTTTTTGTGGTAAGGGGTGCAGTTTACAGAAGAAACGGAGCAATAATAGGGCACACAAAATAATGAGGTGCTCCTGGCCCCTGTCAAGGGCTTTGAAACCCTCTGACCGTTGGTATACCTGGGAGGCTGGTTAAGGTCCCAACTCTCGGGCCACAATCCAAGAGAGTTTTGCTCCAAGGTCTTTTTAGGGTTTAGGAATCTTCACTTGTAACCATCTCTGCATGTTCAATTTCTCTGATCCTCAGATTACCACTTGAGAAAGGCCGAGTGGAGAAATCTGAGCCCTTCTTGGGCTGCGAAGGTGATTGTCCCTCAGCGGGTCTTAACCATTCAGGAAACTGTCAGAATGAGGACAGGATTTTAGAGCAAGTGTCTAAAAAGCCAACTATGGCCACTTGTCACTCTGACGTCACTACCCATCTAACCTCACACACAGAGAAGCTGCTCCTGGGCTCCTCGTGAGCTGCGAACCTCCGGAAGACTTCAGACCATTTTGCTCCGTGTGTGGCTCTGGAAAGGAGTTCCCAGAAACATGGCCCCAGGGACCAATGGTATTGGTCCAATTTGGTTTGGGACCAAGGAGCCAAGGGGTGGACTGTCGTTTGGACAGCCTACTGTCCAGCCAGTATTGAGGGAGCAAATACAGGTCCTTTAGTGAAGGATGTTGACGGGGACCCTGGAGGCCCGTGGGACTGGGCTGGTGGGACATCAGCTCATAGTAATGGCCCATGGTAGATGGGTGTGTTTGGGGCTGGTTCCCAAGGAGGCATGGAGACTTCACAGGTGAATCTCTTATTGCTCAGCAGGGGAGTTACTGAAGCCGGACCACGTTCACATCAGAGTGTCAACAGGTAGAGGAACAGGACACTTCAGGAAGTTTGATCAGGGAGATTTACTACGGTGAACCAAATGTGTTGGAGGAGTGAAAAGAATGATTTTAGGAGGTGGGGGGTGACCTAGATATTGGTACCAGCAGGAAGCTGCTGTGACTGTTAGGTCAGGAGGTCGGGCTCCAGCCCAGAGCTGGGGCCAGTCAGGGACAGCTAGAACCAGGAAGGACGCACTAGTTCCCCGCAGGAACGAGGAGCACGGTGGCCCTGCTCCTGGAGATGCAGGGAGAGGACTTTGGACCAGGACCAGAGAAAAGGGAGCCATACTCCCGTTTGTTCCTTTCCTCCTGTTTCCACCTCGGGTGCCTTCCGTTGGCCAAGTACTTCTAGAAAACACCTCTCTGAGTTGGACAAAAGTCAGCTTCTACTACTCGACACAGAAAGGACGGGGAGGAGGTGAGGGGTTAACTGGAAACGGGCTCATACCTGGGATCCTCATTGACTGGGTAGAACTTTTGTACCTGAGTATAAGATATGATGATTCTATGGGTTTAAAGGCGCTGTTTTTAAATACATCCAGGCGACCAGTGACTCTCCTTGCTCACATGGGGTCTTAAACCCCTCAGCGATCTGTGCTTCCACGAGCTTGATTCATTTACGAAAGAAAGATCATTCCCTTGACCTTGGTGGGCTTCGCGCCTTCTCCACTGCACACTGAAATTTGTATTATGAAGATGACCAACTACAAAGCAAAGGAAGGGCTGCAAAGGCATCCTGGCTACCGGCTGTCCTGGATCGTCTCAGAAGAGACTAGGAAAAAAAATCCAGTTCCCCTTCTCACATTTCAAATCTCTACCTTGCATCTCTCAGAGGCTTCCTGTGACTCTCTCCTGTAGGTTATTTTATAGGACTTATCCCGATTTTGATTATCATCCCTTTTGCCTATTTGTTGTTTGTGATTTCTATTTTATTGGGTTTTCTGTCTTCTCAGGAGCATAGGTGAGTTCCCCGACGGCGGGAACGTGGGCTTTTCTCTTCTTCACGGCTGTATTCCCAACACCTGTGCAAGCACCCCGAACCTACCAGGCATTCCATGAACCACCGTCAGCCGGTAAATGAATGACTGAGGGGACTCTGGTCCATTGGACCCGACTTAAGGGTCACTGTGCTAACCAACAGTTTCTTGTTAGCAAACTTCATGTTCCAGGCCAACATCTAGATTCAACCATGAAACCGATTGGTCATGAAGGTGAGCGGTGGCCTGAGCCGGGAGCTTGCTCCTGTCCCTCCCGGTCACTGTGCCTCATGCTCCGCGGCTGTAGAGGAGATCCAGAGCCTCTGGGTTGTGCCCTGACAGTGCTCCCCACAGTTACCCCGCTTGGCTACACACAACACCCGCCTCCTGGACATGAAATTCTCCGACGACGGGAGGGAGGCCCCACACTGGTACCCACTCTTTCTGAAAGGTCACGCATCTTGTTTTCAGTAGATTAACTTTTTATCTCTTAATGATGTTAAGAAAAGGTCAAAGCATCGAGCACATGGGAGGTGGGGGCTTCTGGTGAAGGAAATCAATGTTTCCGACGGCGATCTTGCTCCAGAAAGTTCTTAATGATCACGGGCACAGTTCATGGGACGCGGCAACTGAAATGCTGGCTGGTGGTGGTGGTAGAAATCGGGCTCGGGGGTGGGGGTGAGGTGCTGTGCTTGTCTGGAGGACAAACCTGGCCTTTCTCTGGAGAGCTAAGAGCTCGGGGGCAGCTGTGATTGCAGGACGAAGTTTGTAAGGTCCGATGGCGTCCCCGAGAAAGAGTGCCCCTCCCTTCTTGGCAGGCGGATGGCACCGTGGTTGGGTCTGCTGCTGTGTGTGAACTGAGATGATCGCTCTCGGAGCCGTTCTTCTTATGGAAGGAGATGAGGTTGCTGCTCCCCGAGACCACCCACCCTCCCCAGGTAGGAGGTACCTGAAAGCCTGGCTGCCCAGAGCGGTGGGGGCCAGGACCTGGGGACAGCACTGACTTTTCTGCGGGTCGCCCAGAGCCGATTCTGATGTGGGGGGAATGACCTCTCCCTGAGCCATAAGGACCCCCACTCCTGAGTCCTAGGGTGGGCCTGGGAGGGTGCCATGAGGCCTGGGATCTCCCTGAGCACTTGGGATGAGCCCTGGATGGGTCACTTCAGGAATGGAGGCCGAGGAAACGAACGGAAATGAGACATCAGAGAGGAAGCAGCTGGGTGCCCAGGGTCCCCCTCAGGGGACCAGGTAGGGCCGCTGCCACATGCACACTCCACAGCTGGCTGGCTCCTCAGGTGGAGGACCCCGGCCTCAGCCAGCCTGGCGACCCCTCAGAGCAGTGGGGGGGACCCTCAAGATCCAGACTGTCTCCCCCAACCCTCCTGTGAGGCCTCTCAGACTGGGGACATGGCCAGCTTTTGTCCCCAACCTGGAAGTGATTCAGAGGAGGGTCTATGTAAATGGACGGATTTCTCAGGTGTTTCCAGCCCCCTGCCAGGACCCCTAGAGCGGCACTCGCATGCCCAGGGTGGCCTCCAGGTCTCTAAGGGGTTAACTATTTTCACAGAGGGTGTCCCAGCGTCCCTCCTCCTTCCTGTCCTCTGCTTTGTTGTGCAGGTAAGGAAGGGATCTGTGGGCTCTCCGCTTCCAGTGAGCTCAGCCGGATGCCACCCTGCCTGGCTGTGTGACATTGCTCAAGTGACTCAACGTCTCTGGGTCTTGGTTTTCTCATCTATAAAATGGGATAGTTGCAATTCTGCATGTTGTTGTGACGATTAAGTGACCCTCTTTGAGGACAGCATTGCCATCATCATCATCATCAGGACACAGACAAGGCAGTAGGGTAGACTGGCAGCATGCTGAGAGGAGGAAGAGAGGGACAAAGTAAAGAGGTATGGGCCTTAGTTTTTGCACCTAAGATGCAGAAAAGGTCATAAATCCAAGTCTGTCCACCCTGGGCATACAGAGACGGCACGTTGCTTCCAGAGGGGTCCTTCTCCAACTCCTGAGAAGTTGGTGGTGAGGAAGCAGGAGGCAGATTCCTCAGGACCAGCCCTGGGCTGCAGCTGGGGTCCTTGGAGGATCGGGGTGAGACTTGAGAGTCTTTTCAAGTCTCCCCATAGCGTATCTGCAGCCTTCCTCATCGTCTCAGAAAACAGCTGAATTCTGTAGCCATGGCTTAGGGTTCCTGGGTTTTGTTCTTACCTGACCCAAGAGCCACTTGCTCAAGTCTTTTGCTGCTGAGCTCTTAAAAATCATGTCTCAGTGCCTTGTCTCTGCACCATCCACCGGCTTCCTCTGTGTTTCTTCAAAACCTGGCCTTTCCGCTGGAAAAAGCAAGCCCAGGCTACTCCCATGTTGAACCTAGGAAATCCATGAGGTTGGCAGGGGGGCTTCAACGACGACTCATAGAGAGGGTCTTTGCAGGATGTCTAGGAATTGATATTCCAGAAAACGGTGACATTTTCCTGGGACAGGGCCTGGATGTGAAGTGCTGGCCCCGCCACACCACCTCTGTCTCCCGTGGTTGTGATCGCAGGGACTCTTGGCTGGTGAGTGGCTCAGATTCTTCTGATTTGATTTTTTCTACCCTGCAGGGGACAGCATTGGGCAAAGAACTGTGGAATTCATATGATAAAAGAAGAAACATTTGCTTCCAATTATCCAAATTATTGTTTGCTAATTGAAGTACAAAAGGGGCATTTTTCCCCTCTCCTCTGGTTGGTGTAAGCATCGCTTCCCTTAAATCTCTTTGATTGAGTAAAAATGCTCTCGGAGTGTTTACTTTAATCCATGCATCATTTTCCTGACTAGTCCTGTCCTTGCTCACCAAGGCAAGCTTCAACCAGAGAGCCGTTTGCCATCAGAGCTGCAGAAACTGATGTATGTTAAGTGGGCACCACTGCGTCTCTGTCACGCTGGCTGGATTTTTATTTTTTGACGTGGATATCAATCTTAGGGACAAAAATTCATCTGATTCCACATTACAGTCAAATCCCCTTTCTCATACAGATGGCAATGGTCTGAGGTTGGGTTTTCCAGAAATAGTCTCTGAAATGGAAATTGGCAGGCAGGGCGTGTTCTTAGGGGCGACACCTGTTGGAGATGGTCACAGCAAGGAGGAGGCGGGTAGAGTGGCAGGGGACAAAGGCCACATCTGGTGCCACATGGTACACAGATACTAGGATGACCCTTTGGAGTTGTTCTGTATTAAGACGAGCTGGGTTTTATGCTCCAATTCTGATTGGTCTTTGGATATGAGCTTTCAGGGAAGGGACATAACCTTCCCTGTAGCCTGGGGAGGGAAGCCCCTATGAGCAGCAGCCCTCACTCCAGAGCCAGATGTGGAGTGGGGTCTGGAGGGAGGGGACCGCATGCCTCAGTCCTGAAGGGGCTTCTGAGTAGCACAGCACACACCACGCCCGCATCCAAGCAGACCCACTTTGAACGAAAACCACAGATCAATGCACGCCATTTTTGAAGACACACATAAAAAGCAAAGGAGACCTTCCTCGGCTCCAGCTGTTCTGACATTGTGGTCCTCCACCTCTTTTGAGAATGGAGCTCTGCAGAGTCTACAGTATGTGTTTAGGCTGGGCAGATGCAACCAAGTAATATTTGAACTTCTGCCAGCCATCAAAGGAACCGATGATGTAGAACAGTTCTAAGGGCCACCTCCTTCCGGGCCATCATCGATCACGCCAGCCCCTCCACCTTCTTTCTGAGTGATGATTGCACCTTAAACACATAAAATTAATCACCACTCGAGGCCAGCCAGGTGTCTTGCCTCCAGAAATTATCTCACCGCAGCCAAAGAACAGCTCGGATCTGATAATGTCTCATAATTTCATTTAAAGAGCACCGCGGAGTCCTGTGGGAACTGCAGACAGGTTGCACCATCCTGAGACACAGGCTTTCTGCAACGATCAGGTGGCGATCGCTCCAGGTAAAACCCTGTCTCAGGTAAGGAGAACTCACCTTGACTTAAAACTGTTCTCATTAAATCACCAGCTTCCAACCAAGGAGAACCCTGGCAGGAGAATCAGGTGCTCACACAGAACAGCTTTGTTCCTTCCGGAAACTTCTCGAGGGTTTCTGCAGAACTGAGGCACAGGCTGGGGAGAAACCCGCCAGCCGCACAGTTAGCCGCAGAAGATTCCATGATCCAGTGAAGCTTTGATTTTGAAATTCCATATGACAAGCCCTGCTTAACTTAACAGTGGCTGGTAGCGGCCTTCTCGCGGGCCCCGTATGTATATTTTATTTTAACTATGCGGCCCTCTGGCAACATCCTGTACGTTTCAATCCATCAGAGGTCCCATTTGCCAGTTCCATGTCGAGTTCAGTGCTTGTGAGCATTTGGCAGAGAGAAAACAATCACCGGGACAGATATAAAAATGATTGTCTTAATCGAATCATGTGGCATTTCCAATCTCTAAATCCGGGAAGGAAGCACTTTCTCGAAATACTCCGAAAGCAAGAGCCACCAACACCAGGCAGGGTTTTACCAACAAGCTGGGCCTCCACTTCAGATTAGTGCCA
>NC_138200.1:42730472-42891398 GCF_964194105.1 Spermophilus citellus
TCCAACAAGAAGCTAAAGTGAAGGGAAACCATATACATTTAGTTCAGGAAATGAACACAGCAAAATTCCCATAAATAAAACAAAGATTTCATATTACTTTGCTGCTACCACCACCCAAGAGTCCCAATCCTCCAATAATCTAATGCTCAAGAAGATCCTCTCTAATGGCAGGGTTGAGGGTCAACAGACTCAGTGAAGAAAAAGTAGCTACTCTACATTTTATCTTCCCATGTGGGAGGCACATCTTGCCAGACATGTTCTTTTGCCCTGTACTTCAGAATGTTCCCTAGTTCAGCAACCTTCCCTGCTTGCAGAGGGAGACCCTGTTTCAAACACAAGAGCCAAGTGTCCATGGACAGGAGGACTAAGTTAGTGCCAAAAATAGCGCTTCACATGCGCAGACTGCTCGAGAAGCTAATTTTGAGTAATTATTAGAATAATTTAAAAAGCTAAGAAACAATCTCTAAAACTTTTATATTACTGAAAAAGTGGGCCAAAATTGAAAACTAATTATTAATATGATTTCAGAATATCAGAAGCAATTTATAAGATTTTAAATATGACAGATTCCCCTCTAACTGTTCTGCCTTCTCTCTCCTGTGTTTTTAAAACTTCCTTGATCGATTGCCATGACCTCTGTATTAGATGTACTGTTCAATCTAGTTGACAAGTGATTTATTGTTCAAAAGAGAGGAAAAAGACCAATGAGGCCAGTAAGTTCATCATTTAGGTAACAGAGCTCCAAAATCAGGCATGAAAAACTAAGACTTCTCTCCACACTAATGTCACCGTCAGGGGCAACTTATTTAGCTCAACATACAAAGTATCATCTTCTCCCTCACATACCTCTTTCTTTCCATCACCATCAAAGTCACACAAGGCCAAGGAATGAACATTGTCTCCAGTAACCTAAAAATGAAAACAAAAATCATTAAATCATCTTTATTAAAGATTCAATCAAAATATACTAGCAATATGAAGGGGAGGATTATACAAACCACCCTTTTTTAACGTTTGTGAAACATTACAAATTTTGTTGTATTTTATGTTTTATTATTTAATACAGTCAATGGTTACATAAAATTAAAAGTAAAAATGCCAAAAAGAATGTTTAGTTCTTCATACCGTCCAAAAGAGATCATTTCCTTCATGGTCAAAACCCTGCAGAGCACAATTTCCACCAATAATGGCAAGAGGAGAGGAAATATCTCCCAATGTCCCCAGTACAATGGCATTTGCCCCATCTGCTACCTAAGAAGACAAGACACATAATCTCAAATACAGTAATGTGCAGGCACATTGGAGATAACATACACCTGTGTTTTTACTCAAATATTCAAATTCCTTTGTCATTATTTGGGAGAATCCACATGGTCTCCTGACTGGGCAGCCACTGTGGCTTCTGCAAGGATGAGCAGAGAGCCAGGGTCAATTCAGAGCCCTGCTCTCATACCATAAGACACTACAATAATCCAGGGCTCCCCAGGATCACCAAGTTCTAGAGCACAAATTCTCTAGAGGACCAATGCTTTTAAACATCCAAATTTTGTAATTCAGTTTACCATTTTGGATGGAAATATTTTTAATACTATTGCCCAATTCTCTTTCTAGTAGTCTTTCTCATTTTAAAGTTACTAGAAAGTATAAATAATAATAAAAAATAAACCCCTCTAGTCCAACTCTCCAGAATTCTTGAATATACTACATAAACATATCTTATCTATGGAAGAATCAAAGACAACTTTGTAAATACTGTTTATTACACAGGAAAATAATCCTTACTTATGTTAAAAATAAGTAGAAAAAACATAAAGAAGAGACTGGTTATAAAGAAAGACATCATAAGAAATTAAAACTGTAAAATGGCAAGTTAGCAAAGGGGGAAAAAGTTAAAAGGTAAGCAATGAGTTAAAAAAAATTAACTGTAACATATAAGATTTATAATTAAATGATTTATATTTAAAAGATTTATATTTAAAGTTTTGTTTGTTAACAAAAGACAAATAAGAAAATAGTAAACATCTAAGTAAAAAAAAAAGAAATTCACTAGAAAAAAATACTAATAATATTTACTAATGAACATGAAAAATGTTCACTCACAATATATCCTTTTTCGATTTCTTTGACTTTTTGGATGAAATGATGAAAAAGAACAATAATATCCATTGTTGATCTGTCTACACAGTTTTTCCCCAAGGGATTTTAAAATAATTACTGTATGATACAATTTGAGCAAAATAAACCCTACTGACAAAAGGAACAAGAAAATAAAAACCTGCAAACTCTTTGTAAAAAAAAAATATATATCCATTGTTGATTAGAATATATTAGAATATATATAATATCATATATATTAACATAAATATATATTATATATTAGAATATATTAAAATACATATTCTTATATTCTAAGGGCAGGGTAGAAAAATAGTAGCCTTTCTAGAAAGTAATTTAACAATCTCTATCAAAAAATCTCATTAAAAAAGGTTTTTAACTCAGCAATTGTGTTTCTTCTTTTTTTTTTCATTTAAATTTTTAATTTGTTCTGATTCTTCAACTATAAGCTGAGTCCTTGTGATAATAATTTTAGGCATCAACATACGTAGGCTACAGTTTCCAGATATTTGGTTAGACAGTATTCCAGATATTGCTGCATTTTTTTAGAGGAGATTAACATATAAATCAGTAGAGTGAATAAAGCTGGTCACTCTCCCTAATGGGGGCGGGCCTCCTCCATTCAACTGAAAGACTAGTAGAAAAAAGGCTGACCTCCTCCAAGAAAGGAAGGATTCTGCCCTCGGACTGCCTTCAGACTTGGGCTTCAACATCTACTCTTTTCTGGATCTCTAGCCTGCTGGCCCACTCTGCAGATTTTGGACTTGCCAGCCTCCACAGTCAGGTAAACCAATGGACAACTCTTGTAGGTATGTTGAGTCAAAGAAGCCAGAGACCAGAGTACATTCAACATGATTCCATGTGTATGAAGTTCAGAACAGGAAAGTCTAAGCCAGTGAATGTCTATGAGGAACAGGAATTGGCTGGAATAAGATACAACAATATCTTCTAAGTGACAGAAATGTTCTACATTTTTATCAGGGATATTGGTTACAGGGATCAAAATTCATTGAACTTAAGGATTATGCATTTCACTATATCTACACCTTACCTCCTTAAAAAATATAAAAAAAGGCATTTGCATTTCTAGGAACTTATCCTTAGGAAATAATCAGAAAAGTGACAATATATATGCTTATCTTAGTAATATTTATAACAGATAAACAATGAAAATAACATAAATGTTCAGTAATAAATTTCAGGTAAAATAAATTATATATGTTAACATAATGAAATACTATAGAATCAAAAAGAATGATATATAGACCTACAGTAATCAAAAAGAATGATATATAGACCTACAGTAATCAAAAAGAATGATATATAAACCTACAGTAATCAAAAAGAATGATATATAGACCTTATGGTATTAGATGTTCCTAATAATTTGTAAAAGAAAAGACTACACGTGATAGCCAGGAATTGGCATGCCCATTAACTGTGGCATATACATACAATGAAAAATTATTCTGCCATAAAAAGGAATGAAGTACTGTTAGATGTTACAACATGTATCAACCTGGAAAACAACATACTAAGAAAAAGAGGCCAGTCTCAAAAGACCACATCTTATGATTCTATATTTATGAAATATGTAGAATACATAAATTTCCAGAGTCAGAAAACATTACTGGTTGCCTAAGGTTAGCAAGTCAAAGGAAAATGGGAGTTCCTACTAATGGGTATGGGGTTTGTTTCTTTTGGAAGTAATAAAAAATGTTTAAAATTGCTGGGCATGGTAGCACACATGTGTAATTTCATCTACTCAGGAGTCTGAGGCAGGAGGATTGTTAAGTTCAAGGCCAGCCTGACTGACTGAGCAAGACCCTGTCTCAAAATAAAATTTAAAAAAGAGGTTAATAAGCCGGGGTTGTGGCTCAGCAGTAGGGCACTCACCTAATTGTGCGAGGCACTGTGTTCAATCCTCAGCACCACATAAAAATAAATAACATAAAGGTATTGTGTATAACTACAAGTAAAAAAACAAAAAAAAATTAAAGCTATAAAAAAGGGGTTAGGATCTAGTACAGTGTCTACCACTTGCTTAGCATGTGCAAGGCCTGGGTTGAATCACCAGATGAAAACTGATTGTGGTGATGGATGTTAAACTCAGAATAAACTAAAAACCAATTAATTATACCTATTAAGTAGGAAAACTATCTGGTGAGTGAATTATATTTTAATAAAGCTATTATAGGAAAAATAAAGTAAAAGGTTGCATGTATATAGTATGATCGCATACTTACATATACTAAACAAAAATACCTGGATAAACAAAGAACTAAATGTTACTTCTAAGTCAATAAACTATGGGGATTTTTTTTCCTTTTTGTTTCCCTATACTTCCTATAACAAATATGAGTTAATTTGGGTACTGAAGTAGTAGCAGCCTGTAGATGGCAGACTACAGTCAGGGTTTCTCCTACAAACTACTGTACTAAACTGCAATGCAAGGCCACCAGGAGACCTGCTTGCTGGCTTCCACTCCTGGCTGAATTCTCAATAGGTATTGATAGATGGTGCTGTCACAGATGAACCTCTAGAGACCAGGTGAGTGTCACCAAGTGATTCCAACCATGACCAAATAAGTTCCAAGTACAGAAAGATGTGAGTGGAAAACTCCCTGTGTTGTTTAACTCCACTATAACAGCCACAAAATAAGCAAACCAAAATAAACACGTGATCTCCTTCAAGCATAAAAACTGTTGGGCATTGGGTAATGGAATTCTATGGTTATAAAGGGTATACTTGCCTCTTTGTAGAACAAATCTGAATTATTATAGACATCATAAGCCAAAAGATTCGTCTGTGTCCCCACCAAAAGGACATCGCAGTCAAGCTCAGGGTTCAGCTTTCCTGCAGTCAGGCAGCTGACCGCCTGGTTAATGTTGAGAAGAGAAACATCAGACTCCAGGGGGCTCTGGAGGACTCTGGATGAACTGAAATGCTGGCTCCGTGTATGAGGATTGTGAATAAAAACCTAAACAAAAACAGTTAATTACATTCCCTTAAAATATAAAAAAAATAGGTTATTAACAGATATCACCATTAACAACAAGTCACTTTTATCTCCCACAAAACTTAAGATGCTCTGCAATGGAGGAAGGATAGCATCTTCAACAAATGGTGTTGGGAAAACTGGATATCCATATGCAACAAAATGAAACTGAATCCCCTCCTCTCTCCATGCACAAAAGTTAACTCAAAATGGACCAAGGAGCTTGATATCAAATCAGAGACTCTGCGTCTGATAGAAGAAAAAGTTGGCTCCGATCTACATATTGTGGGGTCGGGCTCCAAATTCCTTAATAGGACACCCATAGCACAAGAGTTAATAACAAGAATCAACAAATGGGACTTACTTAAACTAAAAAGTTTTTTCTCAGCAAGAGAAACAATAAGAGAGGTAAATAGGGAGCCTACATCCTGGGAACAAATTTTTACTCCTCACACTTCAGATAGAGCCCTAATATCCAGAGTATACAAAGAACTCAAAAAATTAGACAATAAGATAACAAATAACCCAATCAACAAATGGGCCAAGGACCTGAACAGACACTTCTCAGAGGAGGACATACAATCAATCAACAAGTACATGAAAAAATGCCCACCATCTCTAGCAGTCAGAGAAATGCAAATCAAAACCACCCTAAGATACCATCTCACTCCAGTAAGATTGACAGCCACTATGAAGTCAAACAACAATGAGTGCTGGCGAGGATGTGGAGAAAAGGGTACACTTGTACATTGCTGGTGGGACTGCAAATTGGTGCGGCCAATTTGGAAAGCAGTTTGGAGATTCCTGGGAAAGCTGGGAATGGAACCACCATTTGACCCTGCTATTGCCCTTCTCGGACTATTCCCTGAAGACCTTAAAAGAGCATGCTACAGGGATACTGCCACATCGATGTTCATAGCAGCACAATTCACAATAGCTAGACTGTGGAACCAACCCAGATGCCCTTCAATAGATGAATGGATAAAAAAAAAAATGTGGCATCTATACACAATGGAGTACTATGCAGCAATAAAAAATGACAAAATCATAGAATTTGCAGGGAAATGGATGGCACTAGAGCAGATTATGCTTAGTGAAGCTAGCCAATCCCTAAAAAACAAATACCAAATGTCTTCTTTGATATAATGAGAGCAACTATGAACAGAGCAGGGAGGAAGAGCAGGAAGAAAAGATTAACATTAAACAGAGACATGAGATGGGAGGGAAAGGGAGAGAAAAGGGAAATTGCATGGAAATGAAGGGAGACCCTCATTGCTATACAAAATTACATATAAGAGGTTGTGAAGGGAATGGGAAAATAAACAAGGAGAGAAATGAATTACAGTAGATGGGGTAGAGAGAGAAAATGGGAGGGGAGGGGAGGGGGGATAGTAGGGGATAGGAAAGGTAGCAGAATACAACAATTACTAATAGGGCATTATGTAAAAGTGAGGATGTGTAACCGACGTGATTCTGCAATCTGCATTTGGGGTAAAATTGGGGGTTCATAACCCACTTCAATCTAATGTATGAAATATGATATGTCAAGAGCTTTGTAATGTTGTGAACAACCAATAAAATAAAATAAAATAAAATAAAATAAAATAACCAAAAAAAAAAAACTTAAGATGCTCACACCCAGTTCTGTGCACGGTAACCCTCAGTCATTATCAACTATGAAATCTGGAGGTTCTTGGCCTTGTGAAGAACACGTGAGGCAAGGCTCGGGCCGCTCACCAGGGCAGGACACCCCAGCACTCACAGACCAGCCTTTCCCCCATCCACACACAGGCAGCTACTTCCAGCTTCAGTAGGATTGTTACACACCCAAAAGATCACAGAAAGCAGAACAGACACTTCTTTTAGTATACTTTGTTCCAAACACCTAATAACTTTACTTTCTAACCTAGTCTAGTAGTTTGAAAATGTTTTATAAACTTAAGCTGTGTCATAGAAATCAAATTTCTTGAAGAGCTTTTCATTGTCTATACTAGTAAGACAGAGAATTAGTTTGTCCAAAGATATTAAACTTGAAAGGTTCAATTTCATAAATATAATCATGTGAGTGACTGTGTAAGTCATTCAACTTCCTTGGGTTTCATCTCTGAAAAGGAGCTTTGGAGTAGAAAAAAATGTATTCTCAGGAGGGGTGAAACTACTCTCAAGATGGGTAACTGGGTTTGAGGTGAAAAGATGTTAAATAATAGAATGTCTTGTCACCAGGCACAGTGGCACACACCTGTAATCTCAGCAACTCAGAAGGCTGAAGTAGGAGGATCACAAGTTCAAGGCTGGCCTCAGCAACTCAGTGAGACCCTGTCTCAAAATAAAAAATAAAAAAAAATAGAGCTAAGTTTGTAGCTCAGTGGTTCAGTGCTTGCTTTGCATGTGTGAGGCACTGGGTTCAATCTTCAGCACCACATAAAAAATAAATAAATAAATACAAAGATTAAAAATAAATAAATAGATAAATAAATAAAAGAACTGGGGATGTGGCTCAGCAATAAAAGTGCTCCTGGGTTCATGTCCCAGTACTAAAACAAAACAAAACAAATCAAAAAACAACTGTGGCCTCCAAAGGGCCACAATACAAAGAGAAACACAGTATGAATGTAGTATTAAAATTTTACTGGAGAAATTTTCAATGTCTAAAAAAGCTACATATGGGGGCTGGGGCTGTACCTCAGTGGTAGAGTGCTTGCCTA
This sequence comes from Spermophilus citellus, assembly GCF_964194105.1. NCBI lineage: Eukaryota > Metazoa > Chordata > Mammalia > Rodentia > Sciuridae > Spermophilus > Spermophilus citellus. Next base: position 42,738,291 of record NC_138200.1, read on the forward strand.
GCATGGGTGAGGCACTAGGTTCAATCCTCAGCACCACATAAATAAATAAATAAAATAAAGGTTTTTTTGTTTTGTTTTGTTTTAAAAACTACATGGAGGCCAATACAATAATAGAAAGGATGGAAGCCACTGGACTAGAAATCCCTTGGGCTCTTTCTGGTTATCAAATTCACTAATTTTAAATAAATATTTAATTTCTTAGATATAAATCCAAAGAGTAGTAATTTTAAATTATTACCTATACAAAGTAGCACATTCAACAAAAAATAATTTTCAAAAGAATTGACTAGAAATATGTAGAAAACACATGCAGCTGCTGAACAGTACCTTCGTGTTCTCTTTTGTGTGAGTATGCTTTTGCAAACACTAATTGAATTTGATCCTCACACCAACCCCTAACTTACAGACAAAGTCAGAGGAGAGAAGGTCCTTTCCTGAGATCTCAAGACTCAAGTGACAGGGTGAAAACATGAAGCCTGTCACACTCTAGAACCCAAGCTCTAACTACATCACACTTCCTTTTATAAGAGTTCTGTACTGGGATGCCTCCTTCCTCTAACAATTTACTTAACACTCTTTCGGTTTGTTTTTTACTAATTTCTGATCCCATATTTCTACTATAATACAACCCAACAAGATAACACCAAACAAAACCGAGATAGAATGAAATAAAAATAGAACAACAAAAAATCATTATAGCCTTTCCCCTTTCTTTGCAGTCTTCTATTAGTTAGATCTGCTGAGAAAGAACTTAGGGGACCCACAGTTATTGAGTTTTGTTTTGTTTTGTTTTTTGGTTCTAGGAATTGAATCTAGGGGTGCTTAACCATGGAGCCACATCCTCAGCCCTTTTATATGTTTTATTTGGAGACAGGATCTCCGTGAGTTGCTTGGGGACTTGCTCAGTTACCAAGGCTGGCTTTGAACTTGTAATCCTTCTGCCTCAGCCTCCTAACCCACTGGGGTTACAGGGTTGCCCCACTACTCCTGGCTCCCACATTCATTGTTAACTAGAATGGAAGGAGTGTGATTTTTGCCAAGAGTCAACAAGAATCCCAAGAGTCAGAGTTCTTCCCTGTTCCTCTCTTGCTGTTCTCTGCACACACAAATATGAATGTCCAGGGAGAACTACTTGTCCCTTCAGACAAGGAAAAGCCAAGCTTAGTCATATGACAAATGGATTACTCCCTATTTTGTAGATTCTTAAAGACTGTCTGAAGTTCATAAATCATTTGTTCTAGCTGATGGAAAAGTAAATTGAACTTATCCCGCCCACACCACCAGCTCTATGGTGAGGGAAAATATGTTCCCAGAGGAAAACACTAAGTTCATATTGCAAGGAACCCCTTCTTAAATACCCTTGGCCAAGTGCCATGACATGTGCCTGTAATCCCAGCTACTAGGGAGGCTAAAAAGGAGAATCACAAGTTCAAGGACAGCCCAGATAATGTAGTAAGACTCTGTTTGGGAAAAAAGAAAAACAAGTTTTTCAAAATAAATAAATAAAATATGCTTGCTCAGGCCAAGATATGACAAAGTTCTGTTTCTAGAAATGAAGGCCCTAGTAGTCAGAGTAGGCTTTAGCCTTGCCAGGAATGTTTGTTTTTAAAGACTACATTTACATGTTATGTGAATCATAAGATATCACCAATTATTTTTTAAGTCTCCATATAAAAGATTAGAACTTTCCAGATTTATTTAAAGTTCTAAAAACAAAGTACTCAATTACACAGAGCACGGGATCCTCTGTTGTTTGACATCTTCATAAACAATCCTAGAATCAAATGTCCCTGCCTTCCACTCTAGGTCACAGTTTAATGTGAGGGCTTCCACAGAACCCCTGCCTGGCTCCCTGCTTCCACTCCTACACTCTACACTCCCTGCGTCCCCAGTACATCCTCCACATACCAGTCAGACAGTCAGAATCACTTTACCTAAAACATACAGCAAATCCTATCACCCTCTTTATTGAGACCCTCAGTGGCTTCCCAACACACTCAGTATAAAAACCAAGGTCTTTACAGTGGCCTGCAAGGCTGGCCCTGCTCACCTCAGGGCCTCGGCATTCCTTTCCATCCTGACAACCTCCTTGCATCCTGGAACACACCAAAGCCTTTACACTCGCTACTCCTTCTGCCTGCAAGGCACTTACTCCACATATCCAGAGCTTGTCTCCTCATCTCCTTCAAATCTCTGATCAAATGTTATAAGAGGCCTCACTGACTACCCCATCTAAAATAGCAAGCTCCTACCATCCCCATCCTCCACTTCTTTTCCCTCCCATGAACACACACGCGCACACACACAAGTAATTCTGGTAATAGACTCCAAAGGGATGAAACTTGTCTGTCACATTAACCACTGCACCTGAAAAGCTAAGAACACTGCCAAGCATGATAAGCCTTCAAATTAGGCATTGTACACCTACAGCAGGACTAATGTGAATTTTGTTTGGGGATCCGTTAATGCCTCCCAACAATTAACATCATATATAGACCCTGCACTAAGTGCTTTACTCCTTAATGGAAGGGAATCACTACTCTTTACTTATGTATCCAAAGGTATGTATATCATATGATGTAACAAAACATGTATTTAAAGTTTTTATTTAATGTTGTGAAAGCTATAAATCATTACATAAATGTTAGCTATAAAATGCACACTGGGTCAGAGAACATGCACTATAATCTCATTTCACCAATTTCCAGTTGAGTGGCTTCAGGCGCTGCTTTGAACCTCCCTGAATTATCTAATCAGCAAGGTAGGCATCACAATAAGAAAATAAAAGGTAACAATTAGTGACCACTTCCTATATGACAAGGGTTTTACATGTATTAACTTATCTAATCCTCATGACCCTAAATTACTACAAAGTACCTTGCCAAAGGTCATGAAGCAATTAATGGAGCCAGGATCCACACATCTGTGCTATGCTACTACCCTTAATCTTGTAGCAAAGATGCTGAGGTAATTAATGTAATAAGGCTTTGTACTTGTATTACCCTGTATTTCATGTATTTTGAGCATGCCTCCACCAATACATTGGGCTTTGATCTATACATTGTTTGACATCCTTCTACACTTTAAGCGTTCTTAAAGTAGGAATTCCAATTTCATCCGTGAATCTAGCATAACAGAGGTGTTCAGTTGAAGTCTGATGACTGTTGAATGACCATGTCTCTTGCAGAGTATCTGGCATATATGTAAGCACATAATGCTTAGCTAATATATTATGGGGAAAACTCTGCATGTACCTGGCCAAGGATCAAAAGTGCAATTTGAGGGTTGGAGATACAGCTCAGTAGTACAGGGCCTGCCAATCACGAGAGGCCCTGATTTCCATCTTCAGAACCACACACACACAAAGAGCAACTTGAATTTAATTCAGGGACATCTACAGGCCTTTCTCTTTCTTCTCCTCCCAACCAGTGTGAGAGTGCAAGGAGTTCCAAGCGACAAGCAGAGGCTCCGGGCTGGATTCTAGGGTCAGCTATTACAGCTAATCCTAGCCAAGCCCTTTTCCTTTTGAAGACTTCCCTTCCCTAAGCTCCTTTTTCGTCCAGCCACGCCACCAATGTCCTGACAATCAGAAAACAATCAGAACTCCCTACTCCTCTTGGCAGGATGGACTCCTACACCGCGACTACGACAGGTTGCCAGGCAACCCGGGCCGGGGCGGGGCCGGCGCAAGAGGCGGGCTCTCGGGGATGCGGCCCGCGGAGATCCTGGGGCGCCGGGCCCAGGCTTCAAGCGGGTGGGAGCGGTTACCTTGCCCGCTTGGGTGGCGGCCGCCAGGCACGGGTGAGTCCCGTCGTAGCGCCCTATAGCCACCATGCGGGGGCTGATTTTGTGGCGCAGTTTCAGGGTGAACACGGGCAGCAGCATGATGGTGGCGGCGGCGGCTGCTCTGTAGTGGGCTGGCGCCCGAGGCTGGCGAGGGGCGCGGGGACAAGACCCGCCCAGCCCCCGATGCCTCCGGCCGCAGGCGAAAAGGCCCCAAACCAAGCTCGCACGCCCCGCCGCCGATTCCCGCAGCTACACGCACCCACCCAACTGCTTCTGCGGCTGCGCAGACACCGCCCCGCTCTGAGTGCGGCTGCGCAGGTACCGCCTCACTCCGAGTGCGGCTGCGCGGTGGTTCGCGCCGCGGAGGAGTGGAGCTCTGTTCTCTCCTAAGAGCAGTCACGTCTTTGGCTGCTGTAACTTGCCTGTTTGAGGTTCAACTCCACCCAGGTGTCTGCGGTGGCCGGATCTGAGCCAGTGCATCCCCGCAGGCGTCACCTCCCAGCACAACCAGTCTGTAGCCTGCAGACCCTGGTGGTCTATGACTTTTCAGTTGCTCTTCTAACAGGACATGACAGCATCACTAATGCTTATTGACCATTTTCTAGCTGCCATTATAAGTGCTTTATATGATCATTTCACTTAATCCTACTATAACCTTATGAGGTAGGTACTGTTGTTAGTCCATTTTACAGATGATAAAACTTAAGCATCATTCCTTCCTTCCTCTCCCCCCACCCCCATCCCGGCACTGTCTCGCTCTCCCTCTCTTTTCCAGTATTGAGATTGAACCCATTTTACCACTGAACTACATTGCCTTTTCTATTTATTTATTTATTTAAAGGCAGTGTCTCCCTAAGTGGCTGAGGCTGGCCTCAAACTTGCAATCCTCCTGCCTTGCTCTCCCAAGTCACTGGGATTACTAGTGTGCACCAACTGTGCCTAGAATCACCACCTCTCATTATACGTCTAAATTGGCTCCCTATTTTCAATCAAAGAAAATCCAACCTCTTTAACAGATTACACGAAGATCTCCAAAATATTCTGATCACCTTTTATCTCTACAACCTCATCTTTTGCTTTTTCCCCTCAAACCCTATCCTTTACATGCTGTTTCTAGACTCTCTGCTCACATTGTGTTTTCTATCTGGAATGACTTTCCCCATCCCTTCCATCTTTGAAGGCTTGGGTTGAACATCACCAGGGAATCATGTGGGGGCCTGTCACTGCCATTCTCATATTTAGGAAGTAGCCACACTTTCTGTGTGCCTTCATCAGATCTCCAGCAGTCACATCATTTGTTACATAGAGTGTATTTGAGTTTTTGGAGCACAACTCCAATTAGGATCAGCAAGACTCCCAGAAGGATAGGGAAACCCCCAGACTTTCTGCCAAGCACCAATCCAGGCAGGGGACTTAAAGGTTTTCCTTCAAGGAGAAGGACCCAGAGTTGGCCCTCTTCTGCCAGGAGTCCTGGACTCTTCTCTGCCTTCCATGGCCTACCAGGGGTTACTGGCTCAGCCTTGTGAGAGTGAGAGATGGGGCTCTTGAGGCATAGGACTTTGCAGGGGGAATGGGAGCTGGCAGTGGGCTGGGGGTCGGTGGTTATTGTAGAAATGTAGCAGTACAACCTGTGATTCTCAGCAGCATGCAGACCTGGTTCAGACTAATCCCTCCCTTAGTCACTAGTGGAAACTCAGGTTCACCATTTAGCCCTAATGCTCATGTTTATTGAGCACCTTCTCTGAACCAAAGACTTGACACAAGACAAGTCACTAATCCTCAAAGCCACTCTTAGTTGTCATGCCATTTTACAAAAGAGGAAACTGAGTCACAAGAGTTCCTATAACGTAGCCCAAAGTCACAAAGCTGGCAAATGGCAGCATCAGAATGGCAAACCCAGGCAATTGGGCTCCAGAGCCTGCGCCCCAACCACTGCACCACACTGCCCCCCAGTAGTGACCTTTCCTGAGCACCTGCATCCTTGTCTAGAAAAGAGAAATATCACCTGCACCACTTCTGAAGAGCAGTGTTGTGAGAATTAGATGAACTAATGAAAGGGTTTAAAGCTATGTCTAGCCCTTAATAAGGGCCCTCATGCGTGGTTATTATTACCTCTGGGAGAAAGGGCTGCCTTTGGGTAGGGTCACTGTGGTAATATATTTGGGGTCTTTTTTCTTTTTCTAGCAGGCGGCATTGGTCCAGTTTTCTTCCAGTCTGAGATTGGAAAACCAGCCTTGCTAGTCAAGTTCTAATGGTTTGGGTTAGGACCAAAATATTTGATCCCGATTTGCTGGAAAGGTAGAGGGTGCCTATGCGGACAGGCGCTCTCCTCGCCTTGAATTTACAAAGCACCCACTAGAGGGTGTGCAGGTGTAAAGAACTGATCCCATGGCTCAGGACTCAGAATAAAGGCCTGGTCTTTATTGGGTCTCAGAGGGAGGTGGGGCAGGAGGCCCCACAGGACAGGTCAGGACAGGAGACTGACTTCTCAGTGTGGACTGGGGCTTGAGAAGGGCTCCTTTAAGTCACCAGCTTGCTTCCGAGGGAAGAGAGAAAGACTTTTGTTGTTCTTTTTAGATATATATGACAGTATAGTGTATGACATATTACACATACATGGAGTATAACTTATTCTAATTAGGATCCCATTCTTGTGGTTGAACATGATGTGGAGTTACACTGCTCGCATATTGATATGTGAACATAGGAAAGTTATGTCCGATTCATTCTACTCTCTTTCCTATTCCTATCCCCCCTCCCCAGTCTTGATTCCTCTTTATGTAATCCATTGAAGTCTCTCCCCACATCCCTTATTGTGTGTTAGTATCCACCTATCAGAGAGAACATTTAGCCTTTGGTTTTGGGGGATTGGCTTATTTCACTTAGCATGATTGTCTCCAGTTCCATTCATTTACCAGCGAATGCCATAATTTCTTTATGACTGAGTCATCTTCGATTGTGTATATGTACCACATTTTCTTTATCCATTCATCTGTTCAAGGGCTTCTAGGTTGGCTCCATAGCTTTGATATTGTGAATTGAGCTACTGTAAACATTGATGTGGCTGCCCCACTATATGCTGATTTTAAGTCCTTTGGATATATGCCGAGGAGTGGGATAACTGGGTCAAATGGTGGTTCACTTGCAGTTTTTACAGCAGAATTGTCTCACATTTTTAAAGTGAAAAAAAAGAAAAAGAAAAGAAAAGAAACAGTAAAATAACAACTTGAGGATGGAGGCTGTCTGTGGATGGTTTTAGGATCCAGATCTGCGTCCTCTTTCCAGGCGCATCCCCCCAGAGCCTGCGTATGAAGGACTGCAGTCTTAGATTCCCCAAACTCTTTAAGGGGAATAGCCATGAGGACCCCTCTCCAGTCCATGGAGGAGCAGGTGGGGAGACCACTGGATCAGACAGGCTGCACAGGGTCAGGCTCTGAGAGGACTTTTGTCTGGTTTCCTGCAGGAGCTGTTCTCCTGGACATCCCACTCACCCATCTTCCATTGCTTGCCTTCTTTCTAGAACTCCCAGTAGCTCTGTGATGGTCTGCTGTGGGCTGCAGGGTGAGGCTGACTACATGATCTCTTCTCTCAGCTCATTTCACACATGTCAGAAATTAGGATGAAGCATCTTATGTCAGAGTCGCTTAGCAGCATGTCACATGTGAAAAAATATATATAGAGAGAGAGAATAGATGGGGGAAGGGGGGCTACATATAAGAATAATAATAGGTAACATTTTTTGAGTGCTTACTATGTGCCAGTCTGTGAAATTCATTTTTTTTAACATTTTTTAGTTGTTGATGGACATTTATTTTATTTAAATTTATTTATATGTGGTACTGAGAATTGAACCCAGAGCCTCACGCATGGCAGGCAGGCACTTTACCACTGAGCCCCAACCCCAGCCCCTGTGAAATTCTTTATTCAAATTATTATCTCACTTAATTCTCCACATTTGAGGGTAGGTAATATTGTCCCCATTACAGATGCAGAAACTAATTTCAACCCCAAGTTCTTTTACTCCCTATGTTATAATCAGGGTGTCCAGTTGGGGTCCAGAAGTTGAACCACGATGCAAAGAAAACCACTGACTCCAATTTTAAATCAAATTAAAGCAAGCTTATATTGTGTACACAAAGCTGGCCAGCATCTTTCAATCCCCAACCAGGCTAGAGATCAGCCCAGCTCTGGAGGAAGAAAAGGTTTATATAGCACAAAAAGTTACAAAATGGGGTGTCTTGGGAACTTACAGTTAACAGGTTGTGGCAAGCATAATACAAGGGCAGATAACAGGTTAATGATCTACATGGCATGACATTTCAAGGTAGGGAGTAAATTCAGATCCCAACATCAGAATTTATTAGGTGCCCCTGCTGAGGTTCCAGAGAGGGTTGTTATCTAGTCAGGGGGAGCCAGGAATGGGTAAGTTCACCAGAGCATGGGCAGGAATTCCAAACAAGTTTAGAAATCTCAGCAATTTAGAATAAAACAGAAATGAACTTTTCATGACTTTGTGATGAGATGGCTTTCCTCTAAGGATTCTTGCCACATTCCCAGGTGCTAAGATACTAGTAGGGCTGGGGTTATAGCTCAATGGTGGAGCACTTGCCTTGCATGCACGAGGCCCTGGGTTCAACCCCAGCACCAAAAAAAAAAAAAAAAAAAGGTTCTTTCAGCTTAAGTCTAAATAATACCTCTTAATAAGAGATGCTAAAAGATAGACGACTCATTTTCAATACATTTTGTAGGATAAAGGTTTTCTAAAGCTCCGTGGAGGACCACAGAGCTGTATTTTTGAACTTGCATTTTTTTTTTTTTTTGAACTTGCTGGTTGTATATTTTTCATTTGCCTGTCCAGATCCATTTCTTCTTCCTCTCTCCTGGTCTCTGCAGGAAGATCAATTGTAAAGGGGTGTGAGGGAATTTGGGAGGAGGTGATAAAAATGTTTGATAATTTGATTGTGGTGACGGTTATGTAAATGTATACAGTGTGATAGCTAAAATCATTAAACTGGGCTCCTGGTATAGCTCAGGTATAGCTCCAGGTAGAACCCTTTCCTACTGTTTGCAAGGTTCTGGGTTTGATCCCCATCACTGCAATAAAAAATTCACCAAATTGTATGTTTAAACTAAATGTATTTTATTATGCATAAGTTACACCTCAAAAAAGTTGACTTTTAATTTTTTAAAGATCAACAAGTATGTCACTCCCATACATAAAATCCTCCAGTGGCTTCCCATTATATATGGAATAAAATTCAAACTCCTAATTTGTCCTGTGGAGCTCTGGTGCCCGTGACTCACCCCAACATGTCATTTACTTCTACCTCTGTGTTATGGGCCAGGCTCTATGGGCAGTGGCCAAACAGACTCCATTTTACCCTGGGACTCCATGTCCTGTAAGAAATCCTTCTCCCATGAGAAAACTCCACCTCTGCCGTCCTGATCCTGTTAGCACACCCTGCTTAGAAATGCAGAGGTTTCTGTTCTTCTTATACAATGTAAGAATGCCCATTTTTCTTGGGCAATGTACCCTGTGAGACAATGATTGTCTAGACGTTAGTAACCATTCTTTTCTTTTCTTTATTTTTTTAATAAGTAATTTGGAGGGGAGAGTGAAATCTTTATTTATTTTTATGTGGTGCTGAGGATCAAACCCAGTGCCTCAGATGTGCAAGGTGAGTGCTCTACTACTGAGCTATGACCCCAGTCCAGTTAGTAACCATTCTTTAACTTGTACTCACTTAGGGTCATTTTGACCCACTTCCCCTTCTGCTTATGATTTTAGATCTCATGATGTTTGTTCATAGTTTTGGATCACAGCAACAACCACTTATGATTAGTGTGGTTTGTACCGTAAAGGTGTGCTCTAACCCTTGGAGGGAGTCAAAGGATGTAGATTTGTAGTCTCCCCCTTGGCCCGCCACCTGGAGAATCCAGACCACAGGCTGGTGAATAAATAAATGTTCCATCTCCTGCTTTAAGATTGAATCGTTGATTTATTGCAGTCTTGCCATAATGTCTGAGCCTTTGCACTTACAGTTCTGTCCACCTGGAAGGCTCTGCCCCAGATCTTTCCCAGTCTGGCCTCTGTGTGTCAGCACGATAGAGAATCGTTACTCAGTGGAGCTCCCTCTTCAAGAAATGCTCCCGCCTAATCTCATCTGGGCATCTTCCACAGTTCCCGGCATGTCATGGGTGCTCATCAAGTATTTGGCAAAGGAATGACTGTCTCTTCAAATAAATCAATATTTGTGCCTTGAATAACTCATCTGACAGGACTTGCTACTCCGCCTTCCAGATCTCAGTGCAAGCCACCCCTTTCTAAAGAGGCCAGCCCTGCACCCCCAGTCTCTGACAGTGCATCCTGCCTTATCAATCCCAGCCTGTAGGATTGGCCTACGTGACTTATTGACACATGCAAGATACGTGGGTGTGTTCTAATAAGCATGAAGTGGTGCCTTTCTTCTTGTTTTTGCACCATTTATCCCACATGGTAAGTGACAAGACACCCACAAGATTCTGGGTGAGTCAAAGACTCCCAAAACAGAGAAGGGAAGTCGCAGGAGAATATGACACTGTGCCCATCTTGGGACCAGGGATTGTTGACACACAGTTCACTCAACAAAGACACGTTTTGATTCATTTTTTTGTTGATGCTGTTCTTATTATTGTCTGGCTCATGGCAGGAGTTTCCGATTTTGAAATGCTAGTATAACTTACGTAAGTTGTAATTTTTTTTTAATTTACAAACCTACTCTCCTTAATCTTTTTGTTATGATCTATGAAAAACTCCTGCTTTCATCTGCGCCTGCCAAGGCCACAGTAGTAAATGGTCTTGATGGGAAGGTGGGACTGAGGTGTGCCGACAGGGATGAATCTGCTTTGGCAGGGCAAGGAATTGCCAAGGACTCTTCAAATGATTTTGAAATGAGAGGAGGCCACAGTGGGATGCAACACCCAGCACCCAGGGAGCTACAGAACCAGCCTCTGGCCCACCCCACCTCCAGCTCAGATCAAAGGGGCTAGCTGGGTTCTGCTCCAGTTTCCAAGGAGGGTGCTCTTTATAAACCCCTGGAGCCATCCCAGGGTGTGGCCAGCATCAGACGCTGGCTAAGACCTGACTCAGCTTTAGTAACTATCAGCTTGGGTGGGAAGCCAACCTCTGGGGCACCTGCTCCAGAAGGTCTGAGTTCCTCTACTTCAGTTTGAATTCCTGTAACTGAAAGCAGTGGACAGCTTTGTGGATCAGAACATCAATCTGCAGGGGACTCAGAAAGTTAGAGGAAGTTCTTTTTCTACATTCATGGCCTTTCCAAGTAGGAATTGGCCAGAGAGATCCCCAGCCCAGACTTCTTCCCAAGGCAAGAATCACCATCCAGTTCCTGTCTGAGCACTTCCTGTGACTGGGTGGCTCACAATTCAGAGGGAGGCTGTTCCTCGAAGTGTGGTTCTCAGAAGTCTTGTATTTATATTAAGCCACACATCAGTCTTTCTGTAGAAACAGATGGACTTCATCACTGTTCCCTGTCAGCTCTTTAGGAGTTTGAAGATGTATCATTTAAGTCCCTGATATGCTGAACACCTCCAAGCAACCTTCAGAGATTTCTTAGGTGGATGGAATTCCTACTTATTCACCTTTTTTTCCCTCAATACTGATTGAACCCAGGCATGCTCTACCTCTGGGCTATATCCTCAGACCTTTTTACTTATTTTATTTTGAGACAGGGTCTCACTAAGTTGCCTGGACTGGCCTTGAACTTGTGATCCTCCCGCCTCAGCCTCCCAGGTATTTGGGATATAAATGTGTGCCACCATGTCAGGCTCGGGTTATTTTGTTTGCTTTTGTTTTTGTTTTTGTTTGGGGGGGGGCACACTTTACCATCGCTGCTGTTTTAAGGATCTGCTCTGAGAGGATCAGAACTGAAATGCAGATATGAACAGATTAAGAATCTCTTCCCTCCTGTACCGTCTACCTGCTTCACGTGCTCCCAGTGTGAGCGTGAGATGAGGACAGCTGTGTAACACGGAGAACAGAGGTGCACAGCAGCCATGGAACTCTCCACCCAAGGACACCCAGGGACAAAGACGGGGGGGTGCTGGGGACTGAACCCACAGTTTTGCACTGATAGGCACGTGCTCCACCACTGAGCAGCACGCCCAGCCTGGTGCCTTTTTTGAAAGAATAGACAGAAACCAACTAGCTGAAGTGCTGTGGTCTGTGCATGGGGCTTGCTTACTTGGGGCTTAGAAAAGCAGTAACAAGAAAGAAAAAGCCTTAGAATAGCAACACAGAGCAGGGAGGCCACATCGAGAGCCGTGACCATTTGTTACGGGCTAAATTGTGTCTCCTCTGCTCCCCCTAAAAAAAAGCTGTGTTGAAATCCTGAATCTCAGTCCCTCCCTGTGTGAGCTTGTGTGGAGATAGGTCTTTACACAGACAACCAAGTTACAAGAGGTCTTGGTGAGTGCAGTGGCTCTCGCCTATAATCCCAGCAACTCAGGAGACTGAAGCAGGAGAGTCACAAGTTTGAGGCCAGCCTCAGCAATTTAGCGAGGCCCTAAGCAACTTGGCAAGACCCTATCTCAAAATAAGAAATGAAAAAGGGCTGGAGATGTGGCTTGGTGATAGAGTGCCCCTGAATTCAATCCCCAGTACCAAAAAGATTTTTTAAAAAAGTTGTCATAAACAAATCCACAGCCTACTATGATTGGTGTCCTTATGAAAGGGAGAAATATGGACACGCGCGCGCGCACACACACACACACACACACACACACACACACACGGGGAGAACATCACTTGAAGATGAAGGCAGAGACAGAGCTATGCTTCTACATGTCATGGGACCCCAAAGATTGCCAGCAAACCAAGAGACACTGGGGAAGAGGCATGGAACAGATTCTTTCTCACAGCCCTCGGCAGAATCCAGCCATGGCAATATTTTGATCTTGGACTTGTAGCCTCCAGAACTATGAGAAAATAAGTTTCTGTGTTGAAGCCCTTCAGTCTGGGGTAGCCCTAGAGAGCAAAGATGCTGCCTACAGGCAAGAGGGAAGTTAGTCTTGGGAGCCCAGTGAGGTAGGGCCTGGCTGGAGCTGCACTCACAGCAGCTACAGTGCAAAGTGGGGACTGGGCAATCAAGACCTTGACCTTCTGTCCTCCAGCCTCCAGCCTTGGCATTGCCTAAGCCAGCGAGCAAGAGAGGCCGGTGATGCCAACAGAGAATATGCACCCACCTGCCAGGTGCGGTGACACATGCCTGTAATCCCAGCGACTTCAGAGTCTGAGGCAGGAGGATCACAAGTTCAAAGCCAGCCTCAGCAACTTGGCACGGACCTGAGCAATTTGGTGAGACCCTGTCTCAAAATTAAAATAAATAAATAAATAAATAAATAAAAAGGGCTGGGGATGTGGCTCAGTGGTTAAGTGCTCCTGGGTTCAATCTCAAGTTCCAAAAAAAAGGTTCTGATTTGGGATGGTGAAAAAGTTTTGAAAATAGGGGTGTTAGTCACACAAATGTGTGGCTTAAAGCCACTGAATTGAGTACTTTAAAATGGTTAAAAGGGTAAAATTTATGACAATGCATATTCTACCAGAATTTTTTAGAATGTATATTTTCTGAAAAAGCGTATATGCTGAAAGGAAATCCCCCGCCCATTCCTGTCTTTGACACCAACATCCCCTCCCTGTGGATCCCCTCTGGGACCAATTCCAAGGTCTCCTCCCACAGATGCCATGTTCTTTCTTCCTGTGATATTCTTCACCCAGGCTTTCATGCAGTCCGTAAATGGAGGCATACAAGACACCCAGTCTTGTATTTTGCTTCTTTTTTTTAATCGTTTAATATGTTTTAAAATGCATCCTCATTTTCTTATCCTCGATACCTGGGATTCCTGCACAAAGCCTTTTCCCCAGGAATCTACTAACATTTGAGGATGACAACATCTGCATTGTAATAAGGTGAAACATCTTAACTCCAAAGAGTGAAGCAGGGATGGAAGAATTTCAGACCCCTGCCAAGGGTGTGTGTGCCTGAGGAAAGACTGGGGGGGGGGGGGATACAGCCTTTTCAGCCTGAAGGATCAAAGCATAATCCCGAGTTGCTGGGATTATAGGCGTGAGCCACTGCGCTCACCAAGACCTCTTGTAACTTGGTTATCCGTGTCCGCACGTGGAAAAGGGGCCTTTGCTGGATGCAGATATAATAATGGCCAACAGCTGTGTAGCTCTCATCCTGGGGAGCCAGTGTGTAAGCACTTCAGGCGTATTAATTTTTTTTATACCTCACAACAGCTTGATGATGTAGGCGCTGTTATTAATTGCCCCCTTTATACAGGTCAGGGCTGCAGGGCATGAAGAGGTGAAGTAATTTGCCTGAGATCTAATGAATGACAGAACTGGGATTAACCCCACAGAGTGGGGCTCTAGGGCCCTTGCTCTTGCTCACCATGAGGTGCTGCCTCTGGGGCACGCAAACATTTGCCAACCGTCCTGCCAGGCCTGGACCTCCTACGGGTAGGGATGTAATGAGGCCTAGACATGAGCCCCACCCTCGAGGAGTTTGTTCAGGAGCACAGTTCACCCTAGTCCAAAGCAGAGACTTGATCCATGTTAGAAGGGGAACATGTAGAATGTTCTGGAGAGTAGAGGAGAAATGGCACAGAATGCTGGAATGTCATGCAGAGGAAGTGACATTTAAGTGTGAAAGGAACCACATACGCTGCTTGAGATGCTGAATCCTTCCAACAACCCTGCTGTCATCCCATCTCCCAGACGTGAAAGATTCACTGTGGCTTTCAACAAGGCATTAAGGTGGTGGAGCTAGGATCCCTGCTGGCTCCTCTAGCTCAGACCCAGGGCCTCGCGGAGGTGACAGCCAGCCACAGCCTGGCGGGGTCCTCCCCATGCCAGTGGCATCAGCCTTCATCCATCAGGAATGCCTGGGATCCTCAGCTGGCATATGGTGGGAACCGCCATCCTTGGCAGGAGTGCCCAAGCCAATTAACAAGCAGGAGCTCTTTGAAGATGAAATTGTCCATAAAAAAGGGCTGGTTCCCACAGTCACAGCAGCAAGGCAGGGACAGTGTGGGGAGAGGATTGTGGTGACAGTAATGAAGGAGCAGGTAGGAGTTCTTGGGTGGAGAATCCCTGACCAAGGAGGCTGAGCTTCCAGGCCCTCCCAGAATATGTCCTCCTTTAATCCAGAGGAGGCCACAAGCAAAGGCAAAACCTTCTCAATTTCAGTGTGAATTAATCTCCCCTGAATTTTGCTATGACTATGACTACGTTCTGTCTGTTCCAAGATTGACATTGTCTCTCCCTTAAGTTGACTCACTCAAAAATGATTCATCCTGTGTCTCAGCAACTTGGGAGGATCACAAGTTCGAGGCACACCTGGGCAACGCAGTGAGACCCTGTCCCCAGATAAATTAAAAAGAGCTGGGGAGGGTAGCATAGCGGTAGAACACCGCTGGCTTCAAGCCCCAGTACTGCAAATTTTAATTAATTAATTAATTAGTTGATTTATCCTAAGCACTAAATTTGTGAAAATGATAACTTCAATGTGCTGTTGCACTTCTTTCTCATCCACATTAAAATAAACTAAAACTACTAAAACCATGAAAATCAAAGTTTTTCTGCAGACCATCTACAAGTCTCTTCCTTTTGGGAAGCCCAGGCTGAAACTGGTCTTGAAAATCAGCATGGGGTCCTCGTTCCTCCTCGTGTGGAACCTGAGAAACAATGAGGCAAGAGCAAAAAGTGAATTTTATTTAAGAAACAGAACAAAGAGAGAGACTCCTCTGGAGAGGAGGGGGTCTAGAGCTGGTGCTGAGGGAGTGGGGGTGTCTTGCCCCTTTTATAGATTTTAGGTTTCTTTTCTTCTCATCTTCCCCACTTATCTTGCCTACATGACCAAAAATGACCAAAAGGGCAGGGAGAGAGACATCCAGGGGGTGACTGCTAGTGTTGGAAAAGGTGATCCTTTCCCTCCCCCAAGGTTGTTAGAAACCAGGTGATGGGGAGCGCTATCTACCCATTTCCTTTTCTTTGATAACGAGATACCTGTCCTTTGCCCTGGTCTGGCTTCTCTTCTTCTTATTCCATGACCTTGGACACTTCACTTTTCTTTCTCTGGCCTCAGTTTCCCCATCTCTGGTTCCTTGCAGCTATTGTACAGCAGGTTGGTGAAATGCAGATTCAAGCCTTCTCTGGTCCTGGCCTTACCCTTTCCTGTAGTGAGACCTCAGGCAAGTTGCTTTAACCCATCTCTGCCTTAGTGGCACCATCTATAGATGGAGACTACTCTACCTGGGCTGCTGAGGGGCAATCCGTCTTCTCTAAGGGCCTTTCTTGGCCACCTGATTACATCTACCACTCTCCACTACTCCCCACAACTGCAGAGCCCCCTTACTCTATGTGTCCTTTTCTACAGAGCATTTATTACCTTCTAACTAGCTATATCATCAATTGATTATGTTTACTCTTTCCTCCTGCCCTCCCTGAATATGTAAATTCCATGAGAGCAAGAATATTCACCAGTTCACTGAGGAAGCCCTAGCACTTGGGTAGAAGATTGCCTGGTCTTAATCTGTGCTCGTTTTTGATACTGTGTATTTAACTCAGAGGACACTTTACCACTGAGCCACATCCCTATCCCTTTTTATTTTTTATTTTGAGACAGGGTCTCACGAAGTAGCTGAGGCTGGCTCCAAACTTGCAATCCACCTGCCTCAGCTTCCTGAGTCTTTGGGATTACAGGGATGTGCGGTGATGCCCGGCTTTAATACATGTTTCTTATATGAATGGAATGCTTGAGCAAATGCTGGATCTCCTGACCTCAGATGTGAGATAAGAACCCCAAACCCTAGGAAGACTCAATAATACCAGTGACGAAAAACATCATTGATTTCATTTGTCTTGGTCTTTCTTTCTTTCTTTCTTTCCTTCCTTCCTTCCTTCCTTCCTTCCTTCCTTCCTTCCTTCCTTCCTTCCTTCCTTCCTTCCCTCCCTCCCTCCCTCCCTCCCTTCCTTCCTTTCTTTCTTTCTACCAGGAAGTGAATCCAGGGACACTTATTATCAGTTATTGAGACAGGGTCTTGCTAAGTTGCTTAGGGCCTTGCTAAATTGCTGGGGCTGCCTTTGGTCTTGCAATCCTCTTGCCTCAGCCTTCCTAGTCCCTGGGATTATAGACATGGGCCACGGAGCCTGTGTAGTTTTATATATTGAAGGAATGAGGTCTATTCGGGAATAGTCCCTGATTTACAAGGAAGACAGTCTTTTTAGAAGTACTAATGGCACATCAAAGGGAATGAAATTATCATAAAAACAAATGCGTTTCAGTGAGTCAGGAGCGTGGGTGGGGATGCTGCCCTATGGGGTTTGAAAGCCAGGTGTGCAGGGTCTCCGGAGTATCCCAAATGTCACTTGCAGGCTGTGATTTCCCCTTCTCAGCTGGGAAGGAGTAGCTACTTTTATTGAACGCCTGCTAAGTCCTAGGGGCATGCTATAGATTAGCTCATTTATTCCTCAAAAGAGCTAAGCATAGTAGGCAGAATTTTGCCTTTTCTATGATGAGAAGAGACTGGTGGAAATGTGACTTTCCAGTGGTCACCCCACATCTGATTAATCAATAGCAGAGTCTGGGCTGCAGCCTGACTTGCTGGGTCCTACCTGCCCTGCGCTTGCTGCTCTCAGGCCCTCTCTCCCACACCTTGCTTCCCATACCTGGAGCTTAGGCTTCCCCTAAACAGGGCAGAAATGGGCTTCTTCAGATGATAATTACATATATTTATTCTCCAAGGAAAGATGCTCATGGCGTCACTTGGAAGGCAGACTTTATTTTCTGACCCCAAAGCATATCCTACCTCAGCGACTGGGCTGGCCTCCAGGAGACTCTGGCTCTTTCCAGAGGAATCAAAGGAGTCTCCTAAGGGATCCTTAGAAGAAGCTGCAGGTCCATGGGCCTCCCTCCCACAGCACCCATGTAGATGGGGTGTTCCTGCTCGCCACTCACTAGCAGGTCACAACACTTTGCACTCTCAACCGATGCTCATATAAAATATTCAGCAAGGATCACCAGCACAGTGGATCCTTTAGCTCATGCAGGATAGAAATCAGCCATGGCTACCAAAGAGAGGCTTAAGAAGAATTATTTGTTGTATTGATTAACATAGCAGGTGACTGCCCCATAGGCAGAGTGGCAAGGAAATCAAGGGCAGAAACAGCATCTGTACATTTGGGGGCTAGAAATTAACATATTCATAAGCTCTGTTGCAGAGTTATTACTGCACCTGCCCAAAATGTGTATATATGGTTTGTAATGTGCCTAGGGCTATGCACCCCCCCTAGCCTTTAGCGTGCAAATGCATGCTAATTAGAGTCGGAGTTACTTTGGGGCAAGCAGTTGTGGTCAGATGTGCTTACTCTGGCTTGAGGCTTTTTTAGTTGTCTGTCTTAAACACAGACACAGTTGGGGAAGATTCTCCTGTCATTTATCTCAAGCATAGAGCGTGCAGTCCTTTTCTTTCAACAGTCACCAACTTAAATTTAACCTTGTGCTCCTGCCTCACAAGGAGACACAATATGGTATAGTTGCCTCTGGGAAGAGGACTGCATGGCTGGGTCAGCGGAAGGAGGGCTACATTTTGACCTTTTTTTTTTTTTAACTCTCCTTATTTGTTTCCTTTGAATTTTGAAATATATGACTATGGTGTCTATTAAAAAATAAATAGATTTTTTTTTTTGAGTGGTGGTGGTACTGGGGATTGAACCAGGCCTTGTGCCTGCTAGCAAGTGCTCTACTACGGAACTCCATCCTTAACCCCTTAAAAAGTAACGCTAATTCTAAGCCAGCCTCAGCAACTTAGCCAGACCCTGTCTCAAAATAAAAAATAAAATTGGCTGGGGATGTGGCTCAGTGCTTGAATGCCCCTGGGTTCACTCCCTGGCACCCCCCACACACCCCCAGCATAAAAAAGTAATGTTAAAAAAATAAAGATGATACCAAAATATGTTTGGGGAAAGGGGAAAGTTGCACAGTAATTTGTTTACTATAAGCTAGTTTTTATGTTTTTACAGTTGTATGTGTGTATGTCACATAGGACCCATGGGACATTATGGGCCTCCTGATAGGAAACCGTAAGGGAACATCATTTCTGTTGAATCTCCGCCAAAACGGCAGAACCTGCATCTGATCATGAGCACAAGGAGTAGGGGGTGCGCAAACCTTGAGGGGGCTCTCTGCAAAATAATTGGCCTCTTCAAAATGCCAAGATCCTAAAGACAAAGAAAGGATGGGAACTGTTCAGATGAAAGGAGAATAGAATCACAGCCATCTAAATGTAGTTGTGTGGTCCTGGATTCCATCCTGGGCCAGGAAAAAAATTGGTAGGCGGGACATTAGTAAGACAGTTGTTAAAATTTGAATAATGTCTGTAGACTAGATAAAAGTTAAATATCAAAGTTAAATATCTGGGTATTGTGAATTGTATTGTGGTTGTGTAAATTAATATCTATTTTTAGGAAATACATAATAAAGTATTTATTAGTAAAGGAGCAATTTACTCTCAAATAGTTCAAAGAGAAAATAGATTTATATATCTAAATACTTATGTATAGGTATCAAATAGAGCTATATCTACATATATACAGGTATGTGTGCATTATATGTGTGTGTGTGTGTGTGTGTGTGTGCATACATGCACATATAGAGGCTGAGCAGCCTTAATCTGAATATCTGAAATCTGAACTACTCCAAAATCTGAAACTTTTTGAGTGCCACCTTGACACCACAGTAGAAAACCCCACACTTGACCTCTTGGGATGGTTCATAGTCAAGATGTAGATGCACTAAAAATATTATATAAAATTGCCTTCAGGGGCTGGGGTTGTGGCTCAGTGGTAAAGTGAGGTGTGAGGCCCTGGGTTCGATCCTCAGCACCACATATAAATAAGTTAAATAAAGGTATTGTGTCCAGCTACAACAAAGAAATAAAACAAAAAAAAATTTCCTTCAGTTTACATGTATAAGTTATTCATGGAATATAAATGAATTTCATGTTTAGTCTTGGATCCTATCCCCAAAAATAGCTCATTATGTATTTGCAAATATTTCCAAAATCCAAATTCAAGAGATGTTTCTGGTGCCAAGCAGGGATACAGCCTGCAGGTAGACAGCAAGAGGAGAGAAAAGAGAGAGGAGAAAGCAGGTGGGCAAAATGTATCTCCTGGTAAAGGGTATGTTCAGTTTCTTTGTACTATTGTTGCAACTTTAAGTTTGAAATTAATTAAAGAACAATAGAAAGGTATGATGTGAAATCTTATTAGTGTTTATTTCTATATTTAATTATCATTAAGTTTTCTTTTTGCTTCTGCATCTTCCTCTTCATTTTCTTCCTCTTTTTCTTTTATAAAAGCAATAAAAATATATGGTAAAATTATTAATAATACACATGCTTGCTGGTCCACAAATGTTGACTTCCTGATCCACACAATCTGTACCTTACTTTTCTCCAATTAACGTGCTACCTTCATGATTCTTCTATATGGGGACATTTAAAGCAATCTTGTGTTTTAATGAGCTGTCTAGAAATCCACCGCATTGACACACCATGATACGTTGGTTCCATTCCTATTGTCATAAACATGTAGGGCTCTTCCAAGATTGCAATGAATGCCACCCACTTCTTGGTGTGTGATGTGTATGTACATCAACGTACAGGATCATTCCCTGCAGGTAGAGTCACTTGGTGAAAGCACAAGTACCTTTCCCATTTGGGTGCACCTGTCTGAGCATGCCCGCTTCCCCAACAGCCTACCCACACGCACGCTTCACATTTTTGGACCTCTGCCTATCACACAGATTTTTGAAATGCTTTCTGGTTGTCGTTTTAATTTGCATTTATATTATTGTAAGTGTAGACTAGTATCTTATCACATGCTCTGAAAGACATTTACACCATTTTCCTCAATCTGTGATCTCCTCTTGCTCTTACATGAACCCAGCCCTCCCCAGGAGAAATCTTTGGTGTTCATCCCAGGCCAAGGCCTCCCTGGGCCCCTGTAGGCACAGAAGGAAAGAATTAGAGTCTTCTGATGCCTTTGGACCACCACCTCATCATGGCAAGGACTTCAGCCTTCTTGCAGGTTTTCCAGCTATAAACTCAAACATGATCATTAACCCCAGTTACTGGGTGGGTGACTCGGCCCAGGCCCAGGCAGCCTCCCTGTCCCTTGACAGGCCTCTCCTCAGACTGTGCTTGGTGCCTGCCTGCCCACCCCACAAGAAGCCGAACTTCTCAGTTCCTCCAGTTTCTGTTTCTTGCAGTTTTGATGGGAACAGAATGCTTTATTCATCAGGAAGCCCTGAAAGGCGCCTTTGTGCCTTCTGGGAATCTGCCCAATTTTCCCTGAAAAAGCAAAGACTCGACAAAAGCTGGGGTCCAGGAACCCTGGAGGTCAGGCCCTGGCTAATGAGCTGTGGGCTTCTCGCTCATTAGTAGGCAAACACATGCAGAGCAGGGCTTGGGTGACCTTGGCAGGTGACCTCTGTTAGTTGGTGTTCTCATCCTAAATATGAATTTACAATAGTACCCACTTTGCAAGTGAGGCGCTGTTGTCTTGGGGTGCAGAAGAAGTACAGAAAGGATATTTTGTGATCACGGACAAACAGAATTGGAAGCAATTCACTCGTTCAACTTTTCCTCCAAGGAGAAGCCAACAAAATAACTACTGAACTTGGAAAAAAAAATCCAAAACCTTTGCTTTTGGGTTGAAACTCAGAAATTTCTCATTATGCCATTACCCTCAAGGCAAAAAACCAAAACTCTTGCCCTGCTCCTAAGGCTCTGTGTGATTTGGCTCCTCTCTACCCGCTAACTGCCAATCCACCTCTTGGCCTTGGCCTTAGGCCCTGGGCCCTGGCCAACGTGGACCTTGCTCAGGTCTGTGAACACTTAAACCTCACTCACCGCCTACTCCAGCCTCTGATCCTGGAAGCTTCCTCTTACCTGGAACATCCTCCCACCTTCCTCCACTCCGAGTAACTCCTGCTCCGTGTTCAGTGTCAGCTTAAGCATGAGTGTCTTGGAAGGAGAGAGGGGCTCCCGAACCCCGTGCAGGGACTCCTGCCAGTTCCATCTTGTAAACACACACTGCAGGTGTGTTTCACTTCTGATTCTGTCCATGTTCTTGCTGGACTGCAAGCTCCGCAGGGTATGTTCCCAAGCCGACACCATGACTGGCACATAGAAGGTCTCGCTGAGCATTTGAGGCAGGAAGAAGGAGGCCAGAAGGGAGGAAGGAGAGGACAGGCCCGTGGGAAAGCCACGGTGGGGGATGTTACATTTGGTCCCTGGATTCCCACCACCCAGGGCAGGCCCCCTGGACATGGGGACAGGATTGGGCATATCTAATGTGGCACTTGAAGGAACATTTTCTTTGCAATCGTCTTCTGAGCTTCCCCAGCTACCTCGCTCTTCTGCTTTAGGAAGCTTCAAAGTCATTTTCAAACCTTAATTACCCCCACACTCTAGTCCCAGGCAGCAGCCAGACTTGGCTCCAACACTCCCAGTTGCAAATTAGGAAACTGAGCCCCACAGGGAGCAGCTTGCCTGGGGCCTGCAGGAAAAAAAATCAGCCCGAAAGGCTCTTTGTTCCGCAGAAAGCCACCCTAAGCAGCAAGAACTGGCAGCTGAAGGTACTTTGGGTTTCAGGTCACTTACGTGAGAGACGTCACTTGATTCTCTATTGAGTATTTACTCAGCTCAGGGGCTGCAAAAAGGCAGCACCCCAGCCATCAAGTGTGGTTTTGGAAGGTCTCAGCATTTTTTTTTTTTTTTTTTTTGTAATGGGGACTTTTACATAAAAATCTAGATTTAGGAATTCTCTTGAAATATCAAAAAGCCTGACACTGCTGGACTCACGGTCTCCACTTCCACAAGTCTAAGGCTGGCTGGAGTGGAGCAGTAGTTGCCTCTTTTACACAGGGCGCATTTTATCCAATCTGCCAAGTCCCCACTGCTCCGTTTTGCCTCTGATCCGGCTTACTTTACTCATTCATGAGTAAATGCCAAACGCTGTAGGTATTTGATCCACAACTCTATAAGCACCTCTTCTTCTTTAGTTAGGACCCTTGATCATTTACACTGGTTTCTCCCAGTTTCTTAAAAGAGAGAGAGAGAGAGAGAGAGAGAGAGAGAGAGAGAGAGAGAGAGAGACAGAGACAGAGAGGGGGAAAAAGCTCTTTCCAGCCACACAGCCTTTGCATATGGTGTTTGTGCTGCCTGAAAGGGTCCCTTCCATTTTCTGAATCACGTTCCCCCTTATATGCTTCCATGCCACATATCACAATTTGGAACTATTCAATTTTATTTTATTTTTTTAAATTGTCAATGGACCTTTATTTCCTTCATTTATTTTTATGTGGTGCTGAGATTCAGACCCAGGGCCCCACACATGCTAGGCAAGTGCTCTACCATGGAGCTACAACCCCAGCCCAGACTAGCTGTTTTTATGGATTGTTGTATCTTCAGCATGCATCCCAGAACCCGATGCATCTTAGGAAACTGGTGGAAATTTGTGGAATGAACACAGGAGCTGGTCTCTGCCAGGCCTATGGGCATCCATTCAAGGAGACCAGCATCCCATCTTCCTGCAGGTTGGTCAGAGGGTGCCACTTTCCCGGCCTCCCAGTGGGATTCCCTAAGACTCCTGTTTGCAGGTAAGTTCCCCCTTCCCAGAAACCTGGGGTGAGAGGTGAGTAAAAACTCTCAGGGGCACTCAAACCTGGTCCCTATGTCAGGCGGATGATCAAAGCCACAGTGAGATGACAGGCTACAAAATGAGGCCTCTTCCACATGGAGAAAAGGAACCTTGGCTGGACTGAAATCTTCATCAGAGCAGATGCAGGGAGTGGGATGCCAGTCACCTCACCTCAACAGAAGGGGAGGGCATCCTCGGAGTTTAGAAGAGATCAAGGCAAAGTGACACCCTTCCCCCAACCTACTCCTCAAACAGATCTTAGAACACGTTCTGCCCCACAGGTTAGGGTGGGCCACAAATAAAAACAGGGCGAAGAAGACTTCAACTTCTAGGTGACATATCCAAGGCTAGTGACAGGTTTGAGGACCATTTGTAGATGTGTGATCAATGTTTGGCCCAAATTCAATGAATAAGAGAGAGCTTCTGAGGCCCTCAAGTGGGCCAGGCTGAAAGTCTGGTCCCAGAGGTTTACATGGGTTTTAAGAGGCTTCGTGCCCCTTAAGCTTTTGGTTTCCAGGGTAGCCTCCCAAAATAGGACCCTGTGGGCTGCTCTGCCTGAAATGTTCATGAGAAGAGTATTTAAAAGTAATAGAGAAATTTGATCAATGTTTAAAAACTGCAATATTCCCTATACACACAATCCAAATTTCCAATTTCTCAGTAAAATTGGAAGAGGTGGTGATGTTTAACCTTTATTCCCAAAGCCCAGTATTCACTGGAGCTTAGGCAAATTGCCACAGTCCCCACCATCCCCAATTACCTACAGTCAGCCCACTCCAGTTTTCTGATTTTTGAACATGGAACCTGAGGCCTGGTGCATGCCACACACGTGCTGAGCTACACCCCCAGCCCCGACCCCACTCTTCTGTATTAACCACCCAGCTCCTGAATGCACTTCAGTTTGAGACCCCTGAAACTTCCCCAGAAATTCACCAGCTTCAGAGACTGTGGCTTCTAAGGTAATTCCTGCACCAAGACAGGAGCCACCTGTTCCTGGCTGATCTGGAAACCAAGGGACCTCACTCTCCCCAGCAGCCCCACCCCCCAGCCCGCATCCCGCCCTAGCCTACCGACACCAGCACTGGGCCAAGGACTTCAAAGCCAAGCAAGATCCAAATTTAGCTGGCACGAACCCTCTCTGGCTTCAACCTGTTTTCCTCTGCCAGGCCGAGCCTTCCCACCTCTGCTCACTTCCTATTAAAATTAACAAGCGTTGTGGCCGGCATCAAAGGCAGGGCTGGCAGGCCCGGGCTGGGATCGCAGCCCCCACCCCATCCCTTCCAACTGAACTGGGGGAAACGGTTCAGCCCGGAGCCAGAATTAGAACAGCGCTCTCCTCGTCTGTTTGATATCTGTACCAAGGAAAATTCCAGGGCCAGAAGAACATCCTCATAGTAATTTTCTTCAAAGTGCCTCGCAAAAAAAAAAAAAAAAAAACTAACCAATTATTCTTAAGAGGCACCCACAGAGAGATATATAATTATCTCCATTTTATTGGCAAGGAAACTGAGGTCAAGTGGCTTGCCCAAGGCCAGAAAGAGAGAGAGAGAGAGAGAGAGAGAGAGAGAGAGAGAGAATGAATCAGAGCAGCGACAGCATAGATCTGTATCCACTGGGGGATCCCCCAGATCTGGATCTGCCTGTGCCCATCTAGGGGGTCCTGGCCACCCTTCCTTGTTCTCATGCTGGGCTCTGGAGAAGCGATCTTTGTAAAGACATTGGGGCAGTGACCCTGCAGACACAGAAAGGGACAACGAGCTCCATCATCTAGTCCTTTATGACACAGGGAAGCGATGCAGTGATAATTAATCCCCTTCTCACCATCAAACTGTCATCTTTATTTTTTTCCTCCCTGACATTGATGGCGATAAGCTGACCGAGGACTGTATGTCCAACTAGAGAAATCTACAGTTAACTCGTTCCCCGTGGCCCCAGGTTATTGGTGAAATCCATCCCTGGTAGGTGGCTAGGGGCTGCGGGTGTGAACCTCAGGGTCTCTACCTGGGAGCTGTTCCATTAGAAGTTCTGCAGACCCCCAGAATTCAGGAGTGGTTGGGCACTGGTGATCTGGCAAGCTAACCGAGGGGGAAGCGTGGCAGAGCCTGCCAGGCCTGAGCTGCAGAACCCAGGCCCACCTCCTCGCCGGAGAAACAGCCCCAAAGTGCCTGCAGACAAGGAGCAGTTTGTGAGGTTTCTCTCAAAAGTGGCCTTTGATCCCAGTGTTTTAAGAACAAACTGCTTTGGGGGGATGTGGATGGACAGGTTGCCCCTCCAGAAATCTTAGACATGTATCCCCCAAATAGTTGTGACCTCACTGACAGCAGGAACAGAGCTCAGTTAAAGGGAAACATGCATGAGCGGGTGCAGAGGACCCCGGGCCTGGTCTCAGGCTCAAGCTCTTACACTAAGGGAGAAGAGAAGGAACTAGAGGCAGGAGGGTAACAGACCTATGAGAGAAAAAGGGCAGGGAGCAAGAGAAAGAAGAAGGAGAAAGAGAAAGAGGGATGGAGAGTGAGAGAAGACAGAAGCTAGGCACCTTGGCATAAGCCTATAATCCCAGTGGCTTAGGAGGCTAAGGCAGGAGGATCACTAGTTCAAGGTCAGCCTCAGCAACTTAGCAAGAGCCTAAGCAACTTGGGGAGATTCTATCTCTAAATAGAATATCTTAAGAAGGGTTTGGATGTGGCTCAGTAGTAAAGTGCCTCTGGATTCAATCCTTGGTACCCCCCACCCCCATAAAATTGAAAGAGAAAGAGAGATTCTAAGATGTTCAAGAGCACACAAGCATCAGCTCGTGGGTGGTTTCTGGGTGTCTCAGCTCCCCAGTTTCACCATAAAACCTCTTTGCACTCCTGGGTGAGGAGTGTGGCACCCTGTGGGTCCTGGGATGGGGGGGGTTGCTTAATCTAAGCAGGTAGTTCTGCAAATGGCCACAGTCCGCAATGCCTAAGAGCTTTCCTGGGCACAGGGAGCTTTTCCTCCCCAATCACCTCCCTCAGCAGATCCATGATTAGCAGCTGCTTTCCCCCTTGGAGCCTCAAGCTTCCAGTCTTTAAATGGGGTTGGGATGAGGAGAAGGTTTGGACAACAGCACTGCCCCCCGAGCTCTGGCGTCCCTCCTTCAAGTTGCATGACTGGCATTCCAAGTTCAGAACTTCTTGCTGTGAATGAGTTACCCCTGGAAGGAAAGGGCTCTGAGTAAGTGGAAGTCCAAGACCAACTGTGCCAACCTGGCCCTTCCCCCTGGCATAGTGCCTGGGGAGGACTTGGCAGCTGAGGATGCAGCCACCTCCACTCCCTGGACCTCTTAAGCGACCTTCCTGGGGATACACCAGCTCGCTCATTCTTCATCTCCCAAGGCCATTTGAAGTCTCCTCATCTGGAAAGTCATTAAAAACCAAAAGAGTGGGAAGACAGAGATATGTGTATATCTGGAACGCAGAGTATCAGGAGAACACTGGACCGTGGAGAAGAGACCTGAGCGGTCCCTGATCTTATGATCATGTGCTCAGCCTCTGCAATTAGCACATCAACAACCAAGGAAGAGGCATTTCCTATTTGTTCTATCTGTCTCATCCAGAGGGTAGCCCCAAGTGTAGTACAGTTTGTTTGTTTTGCAGTACTGGGGATTAGGCCCAGGGGTGGTCTACCTCTGAGCTATCTCCCCAGCCCCTTTTTAAAAAACTCCTTTGAGGGTCTTGCTTAGTTGCCCAGTCTGGCTTCAAACTTTCCATCCTCCTGTCTCAGCCTCTCAAATCACTGGGATTACAGGTGTGCACCCAGCAAGGATAGTACAGAGTTTAATTGGCAAAAAAATATAAAAGTCTGACAATACAAAGTGTTGACAGGATGTGGAGAATGGGTACTCAGATACATTCCTTTTGGGAGAGTAAACCCCTGCTAAGAGCCATCTGTGGATATCAGGAAGGATGCATCTGTGGATCTCTAGAATCTGCATGTCCCCCTCTAACAGAAGTCCTTCCCAGGCATCTCCCCAAGAGAAACCTGACACGTTTCACATAAGGAAATGCATATACATGGATGTTAATTTCAGTTTTTAAAAGGATCAAAACACAGCAGTGTTCATGACATGAAAACATGGGAACAGCTAAATGCCCATCATGAGGGAAAAGGATAAACTGAAATATTAACATCATATCATACTATAAAAGCAGTTAATACCATAGATAAACAAAATGCTAAGCCCAAAGAAGGCCCCAAAATGTGAAAATCTGAATAGGGAAAGATGCCATTTTATATAAACTTTACAAACCTGTAAAAAAAAAAGACCATATAATTTTGATAGATAGCTACACATGTAATAAAAGTAGTAAAACAGGCATGGACATGATAAAACTTACTTTGTGAAACTGGTTCCCTGGTTTGGTGCTGGGGTAGAGTGAGATCAGAAACGATGACATAGGGGATTCTGCCCTCTTTTGAGTGTTTTGATCCTTTTAAAAATTGAAATGAAGATGGGCACAGTGGCACATGCTTTTGATCCCAGTTTCGAGGGAGGCTGAGGTAGAAGGATAGCAAGTTTCAGGTCAGCCTCAGGAATTTAGTGACGTCCTGCCCCAAAATAAAATTAAAAAGGGAGGGTGGGCAACAGTGGCTCACACCTGTTAATCTCAGTGACTTGGAAGGCTGAGGCAGGAGGACCACAAGTTCAAGGCTGGCCTCTGCAATTTAGGTAGACCTTGTCTCAAAATAAAAAGGTCTGGGGGATGTAGCTCAGTAGCAGAGCACTTGCCCAGCATGTGCCAGGCCCTGATTGACAGGGAGAAAAAAAATTGAAATGAATAGTAGTTGATGTTAGTATTTGACGAAGCTCAAAGATCCCATATTTAATTTTCTCTTTTTACATGTTTTAAAAATGTTTAAGACTCAGTATAATTTTTAACAAGAGAAAACATGGAAAGACATTGGGCCTTGAGCTGCGGCCACCTGGGACTGCAGGTCCAGGCCTGCCGCAGGTCCTGCAGGCGTCTCGGGCAGGTTCACTCACTACCTTGCTAGCTGGGGCTGGTGATGACCAACTTTCTAACAGTTTCTAGTTGCCACCTATCTGCCACCCCCACTGCCCCCAGCCCACCCCGCCTTAAAGAATAAACATCGTATGATTGAGGGGATGAGGGTGGGATGTGCAGGATGAAGATTTTTGAAAGAGGAGCTGCTGTTTAAATAGGGCACACGCCCACCGCCCACCAGGCAGCCCTTACAACACACCCCTATGAGCCCCAGGGCTCTGAGCATGCGCAAGTTGAAAATCCCTAGTGTGGCCCCAACACTCATGAGGAACCCAGAAGTCACCTCGCTGGGACAAATGGAGGTGAAGGGCCAAGACCAGAGCAAGGGGAGTGGGACACCTAGCATACAACAATGACTGCTCAGTGTCAGAGCTGTCTCACATGCCACCCTGCCCTTGTGTGCCCTCGAAGAAACTCTTCTTGCTGTCTCCTTTTCTGTTTTTGTTTTCTTTTCTTGCGGTACTAGGGACTGAACCCAGGTGCGCCATACCAATGAGCTACATCCCCACTCCTTTATTTAACTTTTTATTCAGAGTCTCACTAATTTGCCCAGGCTGGCCTCTAACTTGTGATCCTCCTGCCTCGGCCTCCCAGGGTGCTGGGTTTATAGGCTTACGCCACCGTACCCAGCTGCTGTCTCCTTTTCTGATAACGACCAGTGTGCCTATCACCCCTATTGGAAAAGAAGCCCCTGGGCACCAAGGCTCAGGTCACTCACCCATCCAAAGGACTACCCAAAGCCTGGCACACAGTAGGCCCTAAACATGGTTGCTAAATGACTGACTAAAGGATAGAAGGGGGAAAGAACAAAGTGAGGAAAGAAAGGAGGAGAGGCCGGCCGGAGCCTGCTTCCCCCCTTCGGAACTCTGCTCGGGCTGCCAACCAACCTGGACTAGCCACTTTGCTGCTGGGGGCACTGACTGTGGGTAATTGTCAGCTTTGGCCTTACTCATCCTTCCTTGGGGCCGTGTGCAAAGCAGAGGGTTTCACTTGCCCAGTGGGCACTGAATTATAGCCGTGGCGCTGGGTCCCATTTAATTATCCGGGAGCCGCCAGCCCTGGAGAGTCTGTGACGCTTGCCAGGCGCACAGGTGCTTTGGGCTCCGGTGGAGGTAGCTCCTAATTAACCTTGGCCTGATTTCTACGCTCCTGGAGGCTGCTCACACGCCGGCAGTGGGGCTCTCTACTGGGTCCTCTTGAGTGGAATTGGGGGGCCAGGGGAAGTAGAAGTTGAGTGCATTTGGAAGAGAAAAGTAGAATTTGTGGTTGGAGGGAAAGAACAGGCACAGCTTTCTCAGGCTCTGTATTTCTGTCTTTCTCACTCACACAAACCCAAATGTGGACGCATAACACAGACATATGGACACACAAGCACTTGCAGACATGCCCACACATCCCCTCTTAGCTGGTGGAACAAATCTCTAGAAAAACTGAATGTATTTAAAGGAAATATGAAGAACTTGACAGAATATGAGGACCTGCAGAGCGTCTCCCGATGATAAAATACTTGGCATCTGTCTGCCCAGCGGGCAGAACTAGGCCCAGAGGGGAGGCACCCTCACAGCCCTCCTGGAGAGGGGAAGAGTACATGGCAGTGGGTGGGGCAGGGGCTCCGCCAACCTTCCAGCCAGGCTCCCCTCCCCAAGGCCCAGCGCCTGGTGTTTGGAGGCCTCCGATGGTGGATCCACCTCCTGGAACGGGATGGATCTGTGACAAGGAAGATTCTCCATGGCTTCCCACGTCTTCCTCGAGCTTTCTACCCCGGGATCTCCTGTCTTTCCACCTATTCTTATCTCCCTTTTAAAGATGACAAACTGATGTCTGGAAAGGGGACATGCCTTGGCAAGTCCCTGGGCTGAACGTGACTCTGTGTCAGGTTGCCACTAGCCAGCCACTCTGCGCGTGGAATCTCACTGAAGGCTATGGCGGTGGGAGCGTCAGTGTGGTACCTGCCTGGTTCTCTCTCTGTGAGTTGGCCCACTTGATGGCAGAGACAAGGGAGCTTATCTGGGTCGGTGCAGCAAACAGATGGTGATTCCAGGATCCAGGATTGGAACCGAGTGTAAAGGACGGCAGCCCCTGGTCCTCACTGTGCCCTGTCTCGCTAGGGTGGGAAAGGCACACTCAGTGTAAGGAAGACCGGACCAAGCTCGCTGGACGTTAGGGTTGGTGAGCTGGAGGCAGGGGCATGCAGATTATGTTTCCTTGAGATTCCACTTTATCAGATGGGCAAGGATTTCAAAGTCTGAATATAGGAAATATCAGAGGAGCTGGTGGAGAAATGGGGCCCCCCAGCAATTGCTAGAGGGAATGGAAGATTGGCGTAGGGTCTTTGGAGAGTGACTGTCCCCTACAGCCTCATCATCCTCCTTCTAAGGATGAGTGAAACTTGCACACTCATCTATGTGACATGAACGGACATGCTCCCCACACCCCAGAATTTTCATAATAGAGAACACATGGAGTCACCTATATGTCTGTTAGTAAGAGAACAGATAAGGAAAATGTGACATCTTCGTACAATATAAATGAGTTACATCTCAGCATGGATAGATCTCAAAAACGTACTTCCATTACGGTGTCCCTTAGGTATTTTTTTTTTAACAAACACACAAATTAATGCTATATACAGATTTATGCACGTGCACACTTGTTTAAAAAAAGTATAAAAACAAAAACTTGAAGGTTACACATGAACTCCACAATTGTCTTCTTCACAGGAAAGAGGGGAGGATCGAGGGAGGGAGATGAAGGGGACTTGGATAGATTAATTCAACCAACTGAGCACCCACATATATGAGGTACTTCACTGAGGACACAGTATACACCAGGGGACAAAGCAGTCCAAAATCCCTGTCCATATGGAAAAAGAGTCAGGCAATAATATAAATAAGCAAAATATACAGTATATTTAATGGGAATAAGTACCAAGGAAGAAACAGAAAGCAAAGAGTCTCATAAAGAACTGTTAAGGGGCAGGCATTTTAGGTAAGAGGGCAGAGAAGACCTCACCTAAGGGAGGTGAAGAGTAAGCAGAGCAGATGTCTAAGGGAAGATCTTTTAGGGATGTACAAAGGCCCTGGAGCTGAAGCATGCTTAGGGAGTTCAAATAGTGAGGAGGCAGAGAGGCTGGAGTGGAGTGAGGCTGGAGAGAGCTGTAAGAGACAAAGGCAGAGAAGTAACAGGGGCTGACCATGGGTAGCCAAGAGCTTTGTTGTCTTCTCATGGGATGGAAATCCTCTGAAGGATTCAGAGAAGAACAGTGATATGCAACCTTTATTTTAATAAGATCACTTTGAATGTTGTGTGGTGAATAGAGAGGGTGGCTCAGGTCAAGAGGACAGCCATAAAGGGAGGGGCCAGGACACTGGTTGGGAGACAAGTGCTGAAAGAAGGCAGAGATGATGGTGGTTATGACCACCATGAAGGCCAGACAAGCCGGTGGAGGATCTGGCAGGGGGCGAAGTGGGAGCCAGAGCTCGGGACAATGCCCCAGGTTTCGGATGTCCTTTGACCTCCACATGGAGCGTGGAGTAGCAGCCAGAAATATGAAGACTGAGTTTAGAAGAGGGGCCCGGACTGGACATTGAAGCTGGGAGTGACCAGCCCAGAGGAGATGTTTAAAGCCAAGAGCCTGTTAATGTTTTATTTCTTATAATTAAAAAAGGTGAAGCAAATATGCCCCTGTTGACATCTACTAATTCTGGGTGGTGGATACAGTGGTGTTCAGAACACCAAGCTTTGTACTTTTTAGTATGTTTGAACTTTTTTCTAATAAACAATTAATTACTAAACAGTTTCTAAAGCCACACAGGCTCCACACTGCTGAGGGATCCAGTCACAGTGCTTCAGATCTACAGCATGGGTGGTGGCCAGCGAGTTGAGAAGCCACATTCAGACTCCTCCTCCCGCCAGCCTGGGCTCAGTACCTGCAGGGTGGGTCCCATCTCTCTGGACTCCTGTGCAGCCCTTTGTATATCAAGCAGCTGGCCTGACTTCTCAGCGTTCTGAGGCTCCCACGTAGGATTCAAGCCACAGGACCCCTGGCTGATCTGATTGTTGCCCCCTATATCGAATGCGTAGTCTCATATATAAGACCAGAATCACCCCATAAAAGGGCTCTGTAGGTGGAAGGCCAATTTTTCCTGCAAACAGGTAGAAAGAGTTTAGCAACCTGTGGTCCCCAGACCCCAGGAGTCCAAGGGAATTAAATCCAAAGATTAAAGCTCTACAATATATATTGCTGATGAATACAATACTACTTAAGATCTCGGGACCTATTGAGGAATATGAGGCCCCGATAATAATAATAATATGAACAGGCATAATGTTAAATGATCATAACATTGTGCCAGGTTCTGTTTGCTACACATTTTCTCATTTTTGAAAATTTTTGGTTGTAGATGGACATGATACCTTTATTTTATTTATTTATTTTTATGTGGTGCTGAGGATCAAAC
Source organism: Spermophilus citellus (assembly GCF_964194105.1). NCBI lineage: Eukaryota > Metazoa > Chordata > Mammalia > Rodentia > Sciuridae > Spermophilus > Spermophilus citellus. The sequence continues at coordinate 42,771,332 of NC_138200.1, forward strand.
CCAGTGCCTCACACATGCCAAGCAAGCACTCTGCCTCTGAGCTGCACCGCCAGCCTGCATGTTCTCATTTAACCTTCACAAGGACAGTGCTGTTGCTTGCATGATGCAGATTTTGCAGATGGGGAAACTGAGGCTCAGAGAGGTCAAATAACTTGCCCTAAGGCAAAAAAAATGGGGGGGGGGGACGATGAGAAAAGGGATTTGATCCAGTAGGACCAGGATTTGATCCCAGGTCATGAGACTCTGGATCTCAAAACTTTCAACTGCTCTTTTTGAACAATGAGTTCCCTTGACGAACAAGCCAGAGAAGATAACAAGGATGTGACTCTATTCATCCAGCCAATCATTCATCATCAGTTGATGGACCGACCACCTGCTGGATGGCAGCACTCAGTGGTGCCTGGCCCTGGTCTTGGAGATGAGGTACCCCTGTTCCTGAGAAGCTTTATGGTCTAGAGAAGCTGTGTATTTTTTTGTGGGGGGAAGGTGCTGGGGATTGAACCCAGGGCCTTGTGCATGTGAGGCAAGCACTCTACCAACTGAGCTACATCCCCAGCCCCCTAGAGAAGCTGGGTTTTATGCCAGCACAATAACCTGGTGGCCGCAGCCTACTCCAGAAGACATGTGCATCAAGAGGGTCCTGTATGGGGAAGGTGGTCCCAAGAGCAAAACCTGGTGGGGAGTAGTGACAGGGAGTTGGACCTTTCTGTGCCATCATGGCATGGTGCCACCCCATCCCGAGGCCAGGAATACCTGAAACTCCTTTGTGCAGAAACTGCTGGGCACAGAACACCCTGGGTTTTGCTTTCACCTTTGTGGAGAGGAAAAAGACAAAATCCCAATTTCTTTATGTTGTATAAGAGGTGGGGCATTAGATGCCCTTTGAGACATCCTGTTTCGTTGTTTGAGAAAAACCACCCGAATATACTTATGCGTAAATAGAGGTCATACCTGGGGAAGGAGATATTTAGGATTGGGTGGCTCAAAGGAGTAAAATTTGGGGATGATAAGAGAAGAGTTACTCCAGGCAGAATGGCTTCTTTGCAGAGTTGAGATCCGCAAAACCCTTGTGGGGAGATGTTATGCATTTCTGCTCCCCTCCATTGCCCCCTACAAGACAGTCCAAGCTTTCACCAGACTTTCAAAGGTCTCCTGGAATCCCTCCAAGAAGTCTCAAGGATCGCTTCTCTAAAGAAATATTGATTTGGGGAGTGGGCATACAGGAATTGAATCCAGGGGCATTTAACCACTGAGTCACATCCCCAGCCCTTTTTATTTTGTACTTTGAGACAGAGTCTAAGTTGCTTAGGGCCTCGCTAAATTGCTGAGGCTGGCTTTGAAGTTGAGATCCTCCTGCCTCAGCCTCCCACGTCGCTGGGATTACAAGTGTGCACCACCGTGCCCAGAAAAATACTGATTTTTCTAAGCGTGGATTTAGGCATGCCTGCCAGTCGTCGAGTGTTCTTGGAGTGGCACGTGTGTTCTTGGAGTGTCACGTATGTTCTTGATTTCCTGCTGCCATTCAGAGACCAGGAACTGAGACTCAGAAAATGGTCCGTGAATGCTCTTTCCCAGGCTCTAAAAGAAGGATTGTGTAAAAGTACTGGACCAGCCTGGGCATAGTTCCACCTAGACCAGAACCAGAACGTTCAGTGTTGCATGTGGTTGTTTCAATCTAGACAGCCCAGAAATTGGGAAATATTTAAATATGAGAGGGTTGAATTTTGGCACAATCATTCAATTGAGGCCTTAAGCAACAAGATACTATTGATCGGGATGGGGATGTGGCTCAAGCGGTAGCGCGCTCGCCTGGCATGTGTGCGGCCCGGGTTCGATCCTCAGCACCACATACAAACAAAGATGTTGTGTTTGCCGAAAACTAAAATAAATATTAAAAATTCTCTCTCTCTCTCTCTCTCTCCCCCCTCTCTCACTCTCTCTTTAAAAAAAAAAAAAAAAGATACTATTGATCCACAAAAGAGGAAGCAATTCCTGGCAGAGGTAGTGAGGAGGGAGGAGAGATGGCCTAGATAGGGTGAAGGAAGTCTCCTCCATCTCTGGGCTCACTTGGTGGGGCTGGGCCTCCAAGTCTACTACGTGCCAGGGGACATGTGCAAGAGGTGGGGGAAGTGGGCCCTGTCACAGAGATGGGCTGGGATGAGCTGGTAGAGCAGGCCCAGGAAGACGGCCCCAGCCTCTGGACTGTGTGACAGCTACGCCCAGATGTGGGTTTCCTGGGCAGAGATGCTCCTGCTCTTCTGAACTATGAGCTGCTTTTCCTCATGGCTGGCTCTCCAGCGCCCTGCACAGACTATGGCCCTGGTGTCACCGAATCTGCAGATTCTTTTCCTGCTCTGTGCCATTTGCAAATGACCAGTCTGAGAGCAGGCAGGAAACTTGACTCACCGGCCAATGAATGGAAAAGGGGCGCTCACGCTCTAAAGGCACCTTCTTTCTGAACAGGCCTGGGGTCTGGTGATGAGGGGGCATATCATTCCTGCCACCATCAGAGCTTTTCAGGGAAAGGGAGGAGATTTCCAGAGATCAGGGCCACACATCTCTTCTTTCCTAATTTGGGTACAGTCCATCTGTCATCCTGCCTGTGGATGTGTTTCTTATCATTATAATGAGATGATAAGGATCCCAGGTTCATATGGCGTATGAACATGGCCTTGGACACAGATGGAGCCTGGTCTGGAGCCCTCCTCGTGGTTGGGGTTATGTGAGAACTTGATGGTCCACAGTGGGAGCAGGTGGTGGTCAGGATTCAGGTTTTTACTCCGGCCAGCAAGTGGCATCTGACTGACAGTGGTTATCCGTAGTAACTTCAGGGCTCCTGCTGGTGACACTTGAAAGGCAGGCAATGAAGAATGTCCCCCACTGGGCAGCGAATGCCTTTAGGTCAGGGAGCGTTTCTGAACCACCACAGTCTTGTCCCCTCCCAGTGCCTGCCCAGAGCTCCTCCCATGACCTTGACACCTCATCCCTTTCTCCTCAGTGGAAGTTCTCAGTTCAGATCAGTGATTCCACGATCGGGCTGGGCCCAGGGGGTCCTGGTGGATGACAATGGGTATCCCGCCAAGCTGAGAACCGTGAGGAACCATTTGCTCTGGTGTCAGCCAGGTCCCATCATTTGCCTTTTCAGAATGGTGACAACACTTTTCAGCAGAGATTCTCAGTGTGGCCATTCACAGGAGATCCATGCGTGTGTGTGTGTGTGTGTGTGTGTGTCCTAGGTCACTCATTCATTCTCTTATTCAGGTGTTCGCTTACCCTCTCACTTCTTCCGTCATTCAACCATCCATCCAACTCATTCACTCATTCATTCCTTCAACATCCACTGGCCATACTGTTGTATTGTGCACATGTACGAACACATACAAGGAATCCCATCATTAGGTACAACTAGAATGCACCAATTTACCAAGGTACAGAAAGTTAAGAAGGAGGAGAGGTGCTGCAGATGCTGGTCTTACCCCGAGCACTCCCAGATTGGAGAGAGGGAGATCACAGCCCGCTTATCTGCTCGGCCTGCTGTATGGTTATTTAAACACAAATAAAATATTTGAACAGAAATAATCATACAGCTGGGTGCGGTGGTGCATGCCTGTAATCCCAGTGGCTTGGGAGGCTGAGGCAGGAGGATCGTGAATTCAAAGCCAGCCTCAGTGTTAGCACAAAAGAATCGGGCCAGACGGATCAGCTCAGCACAGCTTTTATTCCAGAATGGAGTGACGTCCTGATGGATCCACTTTCCTGGTGGAAAATGAGCCTTCAGCCAAAGGGGGAGTTTGGGCTTATGTAGGTTACACTGAGAAGTGTCAGTTTGGGCTATCTTTACTGGGCCCAATGGAGGGTGTGGGGTCAGTATTCGGTATCTGGGATTCATTTTTACTGGGCCAGATGGAGGGTGTGGGATCAGTGGTTTGTATCTGGGAAAAAATTTATTTTGGGCGGGATAAATGCTTTGGCCTCTTCCCAGAAACTGTCATTTCAGACTTGATGGATAGCTCTTCTCAGGACTTCCTTGTTACTGGGAAAGAATGTATTGGGAAAGGATCAGTGCATTGCCTTCTCTCTCATTTCTTCTCCCTGGGCCACATTATTTTGGAGTTTGTCATTTTCCATATCCAACATTCAGCCACTTAGCGAGGCCCTAAGCAACTCCAGGAGACCCTGTCTCTAAATAAAATACAAAAAAGGGCTTGGGATGTGGCTCAGTGATTAAGAGCCCCTGAGTTCAATTCCATCATCATCATCATCATCATCACCCAGCAGAGTAGAAAGTAGTAAATGGCAAGAGAAAGGCACAAACATATCACCAAGGGACACACACACAGAGATTTCTTCCGTCTTAGAGAGGGAGAGATTGGAGGCAGCCTCTTGGAGGAAGCCCCATTAATGGCTGCTCCATAATTTCTGTTCAGGGGTGGGTGAAGGGGACAGCTTAAGGGGGGACATTTGGAGCCATGTCATCTGTGGGGCACTTTGCGTAAGAGTGAACGCTAAGCAGTTGCTGCCTTTATCAAATAATGGGGTCATGATGGAGGTTGGGGCTGGTTGGATGTCCCCCAGTCCTCTCTGGATTCTGCATTCTGGGGTGTGAGCTTGAAGGAGAGCTGCGAGCTGCAGGTAGGAGAGTTCCCCTGATTTCCCACCTTCTTACCCACAATAAGGATCAACCCAGGGAAAGAAAATGAGGCTGGAGCCAGGGCAGGAGCAGCCCCCGTGAAGCAGGGAATAGAAATGGCAGATTATACAGTAGGTAGGACTCGGAGGCTGGATGCCTGCAACTGCCAACTTGAACCTGAGCCTGGTTCTGTGACACCTTGGCAGGTGGACAGGTAGAGTAGGTGCAGCACCTGTACCTTTTGTGGAAAACCATCCAAATGATTGTACCGCTCAGCCTCTCTGTCCTCATCTGCCTGCTCTCCCCAGCCCCCAGCCTGCAGCGTCTGGCTGGGCCGTGTGCAGGGCGTCTGGCCCCAGGGAGAGGTGGGGTGAGCTGCGGGCCCCACCTACACGGCTTTAAATAGGGAGCCTCCAGCCACTGCTCACTCAGCCTCCCTTCCTAGTTAGGACAGCAGCGGAACCCCCTGCACGCCTGGACCATGGACCCCGGGGATTGCACCTGCATGTCTGGTAAGTAAGGAGGCCCTCCTGGAGTCCTGGAGCCCAGCACCAGCACCCTCCAGGGAGCATGCAGGACTCCAATCAGAAGTCACCAATCAGGTTTGTCCTGGACTGACAACCTCTGGGGCAGCTCCCACCATGGTGACTTCTAGTCTGATTTGCTGGAATTGATAGCCCTGGCACAGGGAATGGCCGAGGAGAGGATCTGAAAACTTTGGTCCTCCTAGTTGCAGATCCTGGTGGCAGCCACCAGGTTCGGGAAAAGAACTCTGGACCAGAACCTGGCTACTTGGCTTAGGTCCATTGCTGCTGCCATTCACTCATCCACACTTATAATTTCTGGGTCGTGGTTTCCTCATCTGTAAACTGAGATCACTCATTCCCAGATGCATCCTCCCAGGGTTTCCATGAAAGTGCTAAAATCATTAAGCACTTACAGAAGTCAGGGTAGTTGTTAGCCACCTAAGTGTATCCCTGAGTCTTCAAAACTGCTTATCTTCACAGAAGCATGTTGATTAGAAGGAGGGAGATCTGGTTCAAAGCCATCCTGAGATTTCACAGCCTTGGAAAATGGTATCTAAAAGTCCACAAGCCTCTCAACCTTAACAGCACATGCCTGTACCAAAAACGTGCTAAAGAGACAGAGCTTCCAGGGCTGGGGTTGTGAACTCAGTGGTAGGACACTTGCCTTGCACATGTGAGGCACTGGGTTCAATTCTCAGCACCACATGAAAAATGAATAAGCAAAATAAAGATATTGTGTCCATGCATAACTAAAATATTTTTTTAAAAAGATAGATAGAGCTTCCAGCATTTTGAAATGATGGCTGGGATGAGTTTTAAAAAAAATGGCTGGGCATGGTGGCACATGTGTGCAATCCAAGTGACTCAGAGGCTGAGTCAGGAGGATCACAGATTTGAGGCCAGGCTCAGTAACTTGGCAAGGCCCTAAGCAACTTAGACCCTGTCTCAAAATAAAACATAAAAAAGGGTTGGGAATGTAGCTCAGTAGTAAAGCATCTCTGAGTTCAATCATTCCCAGCATTACCAAAATTTTTTTTTTAATGTGGATGATTTTTATGTATGAAAAATACTAATGGCTTTCCCCACTCAATTCAGAAATCAGACAATCTTAGGGTTTGGTCCCGGGAATGTGCCTTTTAACAAATATTCCTGATGGCCTGTGACGGGAACCACTGGACAGTCCTCAACACAGGGGGATGCTCAGCAGCTACTCCCCAAGGCTAGCGCAGACACCCTGACACAGTGAGAGTCTGCAGCAGGGCTCGCAGTCCACTCTGTCCCAGCCCTGGTGTCACGGTGGCCCTGTCTTCTCTTGTAGGAGGAATGTGCATCTGTGGAGACAACTGCAAATGTACAACTTGCAGCTGCAAAACATGTCGTAAAAGTGAGTATGGTGACGAGGGACACCCAGGGCTGGGCTCTCGAAAGGTCTAATCATTCATCCTCAACCATGCAGCCATGGTGCCATTGAGGGGCCTTGAACTCATTTGGAAGGGATCTGAAACAGCGCTCTTCAGGGCTACAGCCCACCCAAGCACAGGAACATCAGTGGGGTTTGGAGAAGAAAGGAGACTGAGGGAAGGCTCTGTCCTGTCCAGTGGCAAAGGAGCTAACACACCAGCCTGGTGCCTGGAGCCCTGGTTCTAGTCTTGTATCTGCCACTACCCATGGCCTTGACAACCCCTTCCCCTCTCTGGGACTCTGGCAGACTCTGGATGACCCCTGAGATTTCCTTCCCTTCTCATGTCCCACAGTCTCCCGTCCCACAGTTTCTAATATGGATCGAAGCCTCGTGCTCACACTCTTCCCACCTCCTCTCAGTGATGGGGGGGGGGGGGGAGATAGAAGAGTGGACGCAAAGCTGACTCATTCATCTGCTAACCCTTGCAGGCTGCTGTCCCTGCTGCCCCCCAGGCTGTGCCAAGTGTGCCCGGGGCTGCATCTGCAAAGGGAGCTCGGACAAGTGCAACTGCTGTGCCTGAGACCCGTCCTTTCGTGCTGGGAGAGATCCTGGGAGCGTCTGTACAGTGCATGAATCAGAAGTTGAAACGATTGTACCATAAGTTGTGCTTTTTATATATTTGCCCAAACGTCGTGTTGGTGACACTCATGTAAAGTGCTGAGAGCAATAAAGTTTTCACTCGTGGTCGTCTGGTGACTCAGAGCATTGTTTTACCCATGCCCAGCAAGACCAAGATGGCCGGCTCCATAGCAGACCCTGCAGCTGGCCCAGGGACCCCTCCTGCAAGCCGCTGCTCGCTACATGTCTGCCACCCTGCCTCTGCCCCTGCACTGCGGAGGCCCTGAGCACTGGGGAGTTAATTTGCCCCTGGGAATAGCCTTTAACCAATGAGAATCAGGAATTGGTGGATAAATACCCAGGGTTCCTCCCTCACGTGGGACAACTCTGAGACTTGTTCTGTGCTGTCTCCTGAAAGTCTCCACTAGCACCTGGTCCCCTGCGATCACCTTCTCATGAACCCCTGTTGCACTTCCCTGTTGCCTTAGGAGTGCTTCCTGGATCCCCACCAGAAGGGAGCACCGAATCAGTCCTGAGCAGAGTCTGTGTGTAGCTAGAACAACCCCCAGGGTCAGCAGACACAGCTGGTATTAGTGGCCCTGCTTTGGATATTTGGTGACCAGGCAGATGTGGACCAGGTAGGAGAAGCTGGTGGAGGTGCAAGAAAAACATCTAGGCAGAACTCCCAAAAAATGATTCCTAGATGGGTGGATGAGCAGGCAGAAGTCCCTGGAGGCTGGCAGAGGGGAGAGGTGTTGGCTGCCTCTCAACCATGCTGTGACCCTCTACAGCAGAGGGCACAACCCGAGCTCTGAGATGCACCCCAAAGGGCCTGAACCAGCGCCTTCTCCTCCACTGGCCTCTGTCCAGCAACCTTCAGGTACAGGAGTGAGTGAGAATGGAGCCCTGTCCAAGGTCACAGGGCAACTCCAGGGTATCCCGTGGGGCTGGGCTCAGTTGGTGAAAGGAGGAGCAGGATTACCTTGTGCGTCCTTCTACCGGGCACTTTCACAACCTGCACGCTCATTATCCCCGTGTGGAAATCAGCTGGGCCTCCCTGGGCCGGTCCTGTTCTCTACCTGCAAGTTGTGTTTTAGACTCAGGTATCAAGCACAATGGAAAGGGCTTGGTGCTCCCCCCTCCCTGCTGTATGACCTTGACCAAGTCACTCAACCTCTTGAGTTTCAATTTCCTCAACTGTGATAGGTGTACCTTTTTGGCAAGGATGTAGGGAGGAACTGGGGCTGAGCATCTTCGCAAATAGTAGGGGTTTTAGCGGGGCTGCAGTCTATCTTGGGCTTCGGTTAATCAGTCTCTGAGAAGCCTCCTGTCAAGTCACCCTGGCAACTGCAGACCTCTTGGGTGTCCTGGGAAGAACATGGCCCTCCTGTCTTGGTCAAGCAGGCTGGCTACTTTCCCTGCAACCTCAGGCTCAGCACCCACAGGGAAGCCATCCTGTGTCCTCTAAAAGCCTTTAGAGAAACCGTATCAATTAATCTCATTTATTCCTATCACTCCTCTGAAAGGGAGAATCAGCCCTCAGATTCTCATTTTAATAATAATATTATTAAATACCAATAGATAATATTTATCAACTATTTATTACGTGTTGATCACCAAGCACTGTGGTAAGCAGGTTATAAACATTATCTCACGAATCTGCAGAACCAGGACAGACAATGTGGGACCCTGCCTCAGAGGGTCTGTCTCAGGTCCTCCTCCTCACAGGCTCTCAGGGTCTTCATTACCAGTCCCTCCCCTCAAATTCCTATCATTAATGCCTTGAGACCCCAGAGCCCAATTCCGGAATTTGTTTATGATCCCTTTCCTGTATCTTCCTTCTGAGGGTGGACCACACCATCAGTCTCTTCACCCCTAGGCTTGAAAATGGCCAAGGGCGCTGTTCTCAGGATGGGGCATGTGTGGATGGTAATTAGATGCCCACGTTTTGATGTCTACTAGAGTGGAACAAGCCAGGTGGGAAGACAGGGTGGTGAGCTGCAAGCCAATCCTCTTCTTTTGCTTTTGTCTCACACCTTGCAAATTTAGGGGCTGGCTGCTCTAACAACCCTGGAGGAGGAGAAACCTGTTATGAGTTCCATTTTGCAGATGAGGCAGCTGAGGCTCAGGCAGATTCAATGGCTTTCTCCAAGTCATGAGGCTTGCAAGGGGCAGTCAGTCCGCCTGACTCAGAGGCTAACTCTTGCCTATGCTGTATGGATGGGGCGGGGAGAAGGCTGCAGGCAATACCACCCAGACCTAGGCAAGAAGAGTCCGTGCCTGGGCCCTGTGATTTAGAGAGCCCACATTACTCAACCCTCAAACCCCAAATTTATTACAGAACATGCGGGAGCCTCCATAACTCAGTAGCTGGCATGTGTCCGGCACAGTGTAATCCAGTAATTCTAAATATTTGGTCTGGTTACTAACATCTCTTGGGCCCCAGGAAAACACTTCTCCATCTCTTGCCTTATGTCCTCAAAACAAAAACCGACTATATTTGAGTGCCAAGAAAATTTATGGATTGTCCCAAGGCCAATATCAGAGACCGACACTGTTTTCAAAGTGCAGGGAAGATTCGAATGGGAAAAGGGAGAGAAAATGCAAATCAAATCACCCCATCTGATTCTTTTTCTCAAAGAGCATACGTGTAACAAACAGATTCACACACTATCACTTCCTATTAGGGTGATACATTCATGTTTTTGCTTTTCTGTGCATTTCAATTTGTGTTTCCAGGATATTCATGATTTTATGCTAATTGTAGGAGTTGTGCAAGGCAATGAGCAGTATTTTGTAATACTCAGCAACTCGCATTACTCATATAAATTCACTTTCTTAAATGTGTGTGTGTGTGTATGTATGTTTTGCACATGCACTTTGGACTGAATTGTTTGTGCACACTACTATCCCCCGTTTATATGTTGAGGCCTGGGTCCCCAACATGATTTTATTTGAAGGTAGAAATTTTAGGAGGTGACTAAGTAATAAGAAGGACGTCCTCAAGAATGAAATTAGTCACTTGGATCTGTCACTTGGATCTTTTGTAACCCTTTTATTGATTTTTTTTTAATTTTTGTCATATTGGGCTGGGAGTAGTTCAGTAGTCCAATGCTTGCCTAGCATTTGTAAGGCCCTGAGTTCCATCCCCAGCACCACAAATAAATTAAAATGTTAAATGTATTTAAACACTAAGGAACTTTTTGAATGTTTCTTTATTATATTCTGCTCTTTATCTTGTAAATGAAGTAATTTCCTGAATCTCTGATGAGTTTAAAGGGTTTCATTGTTAAGCTTGTTTTCTTGAATTATTTCTGCTGCTTTGAGCAGAAAGCAAGCTCTGTGGGTGTAGGAGAGGCTTGCTGAGTGGCGGGCTTGGATTTGGCATGCGGGGTGGGGAGCTGGCACGCAAGCTTAGCCAGGCCTTAGGGTCGAAGCTAGAAGAGGTGTCCTCTGGGGGCTTGAGCTCACTCTGGAAGCCCAGGATTCTCCTAGACTGATTATCCCATTTCCTCAGGGAAACCCCGGGCAGTCTCAGGCGAGGGGCAATAGTGCAGCTGTACACACCTAGGCAAAAGAGGCCCACGTGAACACCACGTGGCAGCTCTACAGTGAGATCTGCCCACCATGGCCCTGGTTTCTGCCCCGTCCCCACTTCTGCTCTCCTACCTTGTCCTTGACTCACCAAAACAACACAAAATACAATAAAATCATCTACAGGCAACTCTACTACTTGATTGGAGCTATGACTTTCTCTGTGCCCGTTTACCCATCCCTGTATTCCAGAAATAAGTTCAAATCTCCCATCCACTGATGTACTGTCTGCCCCATGCAGGATTTTTATTGGTTTTTCTTTTCTTTTCCCTTTTTTTTTTTTTTTAACTTCCTACCCTTCTTTAAGTTTCTTTCAATGGATGTTGAGGAAGAAGGAGAGGTAAATCCATGCGCTCTGGTCTACTGTCTTGAGCCCGAAATCTGAACTAAGCCGGTGTGTGTGTGTGTGTGTGTGTGTGTGTGTGTGTATGTGTGGTATTAGGGACTGAACTTAGGGGCATTCGACCACTGAGCCACATCCCTAGCCCTATTTTGTGTTTTATTTAGAGACAAGGTCTCACTGAGTTGCTTAGCGCCTCTCATTGCTGAGGCTCCTCTCTCAGCCTCCCGAGCTGCTGGGATTATAGACGTGCACCATTTTTATTGGTAATATTTTCTTATCTTTGCAACAGCCCCGCACAGTAGGGATTATTATCTCCATCCTACAGATGAGAAAACCGGGCAGCAGAAGACCTCAAGCTCAGGCCATAGAGGAATGACAAGCTGGTGGGAGAGCAGCAGGGAAGCAGAGTGGCTGCTCGTGGCCCTGAGCTGTAACACTGGAGCTCAGGTCAAGAAAAAGAGAGGCTTTCCTCATGCAGAGCCGCCTGGAGTGGGAAAGGGCTGTCAGGAGGCTCGATGCATCACCCAACTGCGGTCCTGTGCTGCCTAAGGCACAACGAAGGCCTCTGAGGGCCTGGCAGACTTTGCACGTAGACAGGCCCAACCTGGAGGGGACCAGAGCAGGGTGGGACCCGACCTGTGGAGCCCAGGTCGCAGGACTGGGAGCGCAATTCCTCGCGCCGGCTGCAGGGGGCGCACTGGGCCCAGCAGCCGGTGCCGCAGAAGTAACCTGAGTCCCGGAGAGAGGCACCAGGGAGTGAGGGAGGTTGGTGCCACTGATCTTGCTGGGCTTGGGGATAGCTAAAGCCCAGAAAGAGCCCAGGACCCTCCAACACGGTGGCCGCTGGGAGGGCAAGTCGGCATAAACTCTCCAAAGGCCAACTGAAGGCGACAGCTGCAAACGGCTGGAAACCACCCAGATTCACAGAGCACTAAGTTTTAAAAATAATTTGGCCATATACATGAAAGAACCATAAAAAAACGGTTTCTTCTGATTTGACCCCATGATTTCAATTCTGGAAATCTAAGGAATTTAGGGCAGGAGATTCTAGCTCTGTGGTAGAGAACTTGCCTGGTATGTGGGAGGCCCTGGATTTGATTCCCTGCATTGAGGGGGTGGGGGGCGTGGATTTACCACAAATTCAGGGAAAAACAAAAAACAGATAACCTCACTCACAAAAATGTTCATTGCAGTAGTATGCACAATTATGGAAAACTAGAAACAACCTAAAGTCTGAAGCTATTCAAATAGGCCAGGGCCCATGCACCCAATAGGATATGATAGAACCGTTAAAATGCAAAACAAAAAACAGAAACCAAGAAGTGATTATGATAAAATTCTAAACAGATAATGGGCTTCAAATCAGTTATGCAATAATTTTTCTTTTCTTTCTTTTTTTCTTTTTCTTTCTTTTTTTTTTTTTTTTAAGACACAGTATCTTGCTATATTTCCCAGGCTGTTTTTTCAAACTCCTGGACTTCAACAGTCCTCCTGTGTTAGCCTCCTCAGTTACTGGGACTACAAGCATAGGCCACCATGCCTGACTCTTAAGACTTTTTTTTTTTATCCAAATTCTTTCTAAGTTGCTGAGGTTGGTCTAGAAATTATTATTATTTTTTTTAATATTTATTTTTAGTTGGACACAATATCTTTATTTATTTATTTTTATGTGGTGCTGAGGATTGAACCCAGGGCCTAGCATGTGCTAGGCGATCGCTCTACCGCTGAGTCACAAGCCCAGCCCCTGACCTGGAAATTATGATCCTCCTGCCTCAGCCTCTCCAGTCACTGGGATTACAGGCTGGGCTCTCAGCAGATTTAAAATAAATAGATAAACAAATAAACTGCAAAGACTACAAAATGCAGAAATGAAATATGCTAAAATATAAATAGTGGTTGTGCCAGGCGATGCTGAGTCAGAACTTGCAGAGCCAGTCTTCTGAGTCCCCTGACTCCCTTCCCTACATGTTGGAGCTGTTAAGGATCATAGCAGGGTTGTTGGAGGATAAAGTGAAGCGGGATTGCTCAACCTTGGCCCTATTGGCATCTGGGATTCCGCACACTATAGGAAGGTTAGCGGCATCCCCTGCCCCATCCATCAGATGCCAAAGATATTGCGCTATAAGCCCACCACCCCCACCGCCATCACCACTAAGTGTGACAACCCTTGGTTCCAGACATTACCATGATAGCAGGGGCATTAAAGGGGTATAAGGTTTCAAGGTGGAGTCTTGCTTCCTGATGTCCCAAGGTCAGCAGATTGATTGACATCTTGACAATCACACCCATCTCAGGTGCTGTGTGGGATCTGAGGCAGAGCTAAAGGGGGAGGCCCACCTGCATCATGGGATCAATCCCACAGGGACTGATCCAAATCAATTGGTCCTTGACCCCTCAAGAGGCTACTATGTACAACACAATCCATACACAGCCCACGGATGGCTGGTGACAGCAAATGTCCCCGGAGGGCAAAAATCACCCACAGCTGAGAACCACTGAAGTAAGGTAAGGGTGAGAGAGAACTTTGGTGCTAGGTCAAGCTGCTGTCCCATCCCCATATCTGGGGAAGCTCATCATTAAGAAAGTAGAGGAAAAGATTGGTTTGTGTAAAAAGCTGTGGGTACTATCATGCGGTGCAGACTGTTATAGCATTTATCTTACTATGTGTTGAGGTTTTATTTTGTTGGTACTGGGGATTGAACCCAGGGCACTTTACCACTAAGCCACATCCCCAGCCTCACCCCCCCGCCCCCCCCAGCCCCGTGTTTTTGAGATGCTATTGTTGAGGTTGGCCTCAAACCTGTGGTTCTCCTGTCTCAGCCTCCTGAAATATAAGCATTCACCACTGTGCCCCACCTTTGTGTTGATCTTTATTAAATAGCTCTCCTCACCCAGATGTGGACTCTTGGACAAGGTGGACATTATATTTCTCTGCTCTGTGCCTCTAATGTCTAGATTAAGGCAGTGCTCAATAAATATTTGCAATGTGAAATCTATCACTATGTTATTCATTTAGGCAAAGCAGAGCAGTAGAGGCTTCAAGATTGCTTTGTTAATAGGTTGAATTCAACCTGACTTTTTTCATGATCCATCCTTCGAGGGGTCATGTTAAAAGGATTAGCCCCAATTCAGACTTGTTCCATCCTCACATTGATTCATTCCCTCAGTGTTTAAAGGACATTTGGGGTGTGCAGGGAATTTTGTTATGCACTCAGATGGGAGAGGAGATGTCGGGAGCTGCCTGGGTGCAGATGCCTTTACGTCCTGATGCACCAGGTTCTGACCAATTATTGCATTCAGTCTGGCACAGAAGAGCCAGGTAGCAGTAACTTGGGCGTTACCCCCCACCCCTTGGATAATGGGGCTTGGCTCCAGGAGTAGGTGTCACCTGGGGAGGTTGAGTTACACTCACCTATTCCTTTGTAATCCTACCCCTTTCCTCATTTGAATGGCTTCTTCCCAATAAAAGGGACATGCTCATCTCTCTTTCTTGCCTGCCCTGCCCCCCTTGTGGGAGCTGCAGCTGAGGAGAGATCACTGAACTCAAAGAAAAAGTACTTTCTGTGTCTGGGTCTTTATTTATTCCCCAAATTCCCTTGGAGTGACCCTGATCAGACGAGACAAGGAGGGAGCCATCCCTCTCAGTTCCCATGTTCAGGAACCTCAGTCTGTTGGAGAAAAGTCTCATCTCCTACAGGAAGGAAATATCTAGACAAGATCCAGAAGTTCCAAGGAGTGCTGGTTCCAAGGAGAGGATGTCTTGCTGCCCGCAGAAATGGAAAATTCCTGAAGGAGGTGGCATTTGAACAGGATGTGTAAGATGGTAAACAAATGGAAATTATATGCAGGATAGTCCCGAAGAAGTAACAGGAAACAGAAGCACAGAGACAGGAAACCTTGGGATATATTTCTGAATTAACATGATCACATTTGATTGGCGCAGGTGAGTGGGAGAGTTGTAAAGGCAAGCTAAGGGTAACTGGGTGTTATTTGCTAATCCCAGCTCCTTGAAGATTTCTAAACAGGAGAGTAAAACTAGGGTTACTGTTAATTGAGCATCTACTATGTGTTAAACAATCTGCATGAAGAATTTCCTTGATGTTAATCATAACCCAAGAGTTAAATATATTAATATCACCATAGAATAACTGAGAAAAAATGGGGAGAATCAAACTCTGCTCTGTCTGACACCAAAGTCATTGCTTTTTAAGAATGTCAGTCTTCAGGCCACACACTTACAACCATCTGATGCTGCCCAAAAGTGCCAAAAATGTATGGCAGAGAAAAGACAGCCTTTTTAACAAATGGTGCTGGAAAAACTGGTTATCTACATGGAGAAGAATGAAATGAGATCCCCACATCTTGGCACAAAAATCAAATCAAAATGTACTAAAGATTTAGGAATTAGACCAGAAAGCTTGCAGTTGCTAGAAGAAAACATAAAGCCAACACTCTGACATTTTGGTGCAGGCACCGACTTCCTCCACAAGACCCCTAAAGCTCAGAAATAAAACCAAGAATCAGTAAGTGGAATGGCATCCAGTTACAAAGCTCTTACACAGTAAAGGAAAGGATGGAGAGAGTGGAAAGGTAGCCGCAGAATGGGAGGAAATCCTAGCCAGCTGCTCCCTCTGACAAGGTTAAATCCAGAATATAAAAAGGACTCAAAAAACACGGTGCCCTCAAAGCAAATAACCCAATCAATAAATGAGCAAAAGAATGAAACAAACATTTCTCAAAAGAAGAAACACAAATGGCCAACAAATACATTTAAAAAAATGTTTACTATGTCTAGCAATCAGGGAAATGCCAATCAAAATTACACTAAGATTTCGTCTCACCGTAGTCAAAATGGCGATTTTTTTTTAATATTTATTTTTTAGTTCTCGGCGGACACAACATCTTTGTTGGTATGTGGTGCTGAGGATCGAACCCGGGCCGCATGCATGCCAGGCGAGCGCGCTACCGCTTGAGCCACATCCCCAGCCCCGAAAAAATGGCGATTATTAAGAATATGAGTAATAATAAATGTTGGCAAGAATGTGGGGGGAAGAGGTTCACTCATACATTGTTGGTGGAGCTGCAAATCAGTACATCCTCTCGGGAAAGCAGGAAAGGAACCACCATATCCATATCACCCAGCCATCCCCTGCCCCATATTTATTCAAAAGAACTAAAATCAGCCTCGACAGTGATACAGTCATTACCATGTTCACAGAGCACAATCCACCAGTGAGACAGGCCGACAGGAGCCTAGGCTTTGCGGTACAGCCTTCCAGTTATCACTGTATTGTGGATGCTTCTGAGCTCTTATTCTTGAGTTGGCCCAGTGCCTGCCCCTCCCTGTCCTGTCCTTGCCTTGCTCACCCCAGGGTTGATCCCAAGGCTCCTGAGCACCGTGCCATGGGCACCATCAGCCATCAGATGAGGAAACCAGAGACAGCATGAGTCTTGGCCAAAATCACAGGGTGACCTCTGTCCCTATTACATTAGAAGGTGGTTCAGGGATTTAGGGAGCACGTGTGTTGCAGAACTTAGGGTCAGGGACAAACATCAAGAACCCGGCCACCTTAGGTACTCTGGCAAATGGAAGCAGCTTTCCCTGCCTCCCTTCCCCCAGTGCACCCCATCCCACCCAGGACCAAACTGGAGCAGAGTCTCCTGTGGCCTTTGCATCCGCACAGTGGCGCCTGGCTGGGGGGACGCAGGGAAGGAGTGGAAAGAGAACCGGCCGCCAGAATGGATCTGTGTGCTCAGGACACCGGCCTGGTGGAGGGCCGTGTTCCCCTGATTGCTGTCCTTGAGAACCACCTAATTTTAGTCATGATTACATATCAGCTGGTCTAGTATTATCCTGAAATTTATTTTAAAAGGAAATCTTGTATCACTATTGTTGGGGAGACACAGGGTCCTTTGCCATAAACAGGAGGTAACCATGGAGATAAATACAGAGAAAATATAAATATAGCAAACCCATAACAGTTGTAGCCAGGTTCCAAGGCCTTCTGAGGCTCCCTCCCCTGTCCTTTCCCTGACTCCTCTGCCCTCTCTTTCAAAAATAAAGGTGGGGGGAGGGAGCAGCATGGGAGACTGCACTGAGGACATCTGAGCACCAAGCTGAGTCTCCTTGAGATAATCAGGAAGGTTGACAGGGAACCGAAAGGAGAATCACCATGTTGTTACGTGATTCAAGATTGATTTATTAAAACCATCTCACTCCGGAAAGTTAGACCAGTGGGATGCGACTTGAAGTCAGGAGACATGATTCAAATTCTAGCTTCATTACAACCTTGCTATGTGACTTTGGCCGAGACCCATGTGGTCTCTGGTTTCCTTGTCTGTTAAAATAAGGAAGTTTTCAGAAAGGAGACTCTGGATCACCGCTCAAACTCCGGGGTAAGTGGGACCAGGATAGGACAGGGAGGGATGGGGCATTTACCAGATCAAGGGTAAATTGATCTGAGGAATCTGGTGACCTTGGGAAGTCAATTTAGGAAAGGGTAGAATTTAGGCACCCAGAACCTCGTTATTACCACTCACAATGACTGCTTCCGACTCAGAGACTTAGTCTCCTGCAGATGAGAGTGGGCTCCTTGTCACATTGGAAAGATAGGCTTGGTCTGCTTGGAGTGGATGGTTTATCCACACAGGGGAGTGTGAGGTCAAAGTTCTGACACCCTTTGATGTGGGAGATCACACACAGTGTCATGGGCCAAGCTATGGGTGGTCTCAGGGTTGTGGCAGGTCACAGAGGGTCTGAGTGGGGCATTTCCAGGGACTGTGGGCCTACCATGGAAGTGGACTTTTCTAGTTGCATACCGGAAAGTTCTGTGATTCCATGAAGTTGGCACATAAAGTATCAAAGTATGATCAACTGTCTGAGAGCCAGTGCATAGCATGCTAAAAACTGGAATTCGTGGTGAATTGAATTGAAGATATTGGGGTGGGCTGAATACCGTGGTACTTAGAGTCAAGTTCTGGGTCTGATGCCAGGATAGTCACTTAATCTCCCTGAGCCTCAGTTTCCTTTCCTACAAAAATGGTATTAACAATGCCTAACGTTTACATCCTGTGCATGTACGAATATGTAACAACCAATCTCACTCTTCTGTATAATTATAATGCACCAATAAAAATATGAAAGGGTAATATCTAATGTAAGTCAATGAAATAATATGTGAAATTCTTAGCTTCACATGATGTTCAATACGGCGCCCGGTGCACAGTAAACCCCCAGCTGATGAACCCAGCCTAATTCCATCTTGTCACAGAGTCATGAAAAGTTAATTCCTGTTTTACTATAAATTTCTGTGATTTCTAAACTTGTTTGTAATTCCTGCCTGTGCCTTGAACTCACCCATGCCTGGCTCCCCCTGACTAGATAACAACCCTCTCTGAAACCTCAGTGGCGCCTCATAAATTCTGATGTTGGAATCTGAGTTTATTTCTTACCTTGAAATGTCAAGCCATGTGGATCGTAAACCTATTATCTGCCTTTGTATTATTATGCTTATCAAAATCCTGTTATCTGTAAGTTCTCAAGACACCCCCCTTTGCAACTTTTTGTGCTATACAACCGTGTTCCTAAAGAACTGGGGTGCTGATCTCCAGCCCGGTGTTTTGGGAGAGATAGTCCTGGCCAGCTCCTGTGTACATAAATATAAGCTTGCTTTAATTTGATTCAAAAGTGGAGCCTGTGATCTTTTCTTTGTGGTTTAACACCAGCAAGTGAAGCCACTAACAGTCATTTGGTCAACCCATGTGAAACAGACTAGGGACAGTCCACAAAATTATTTCTAGGCAAGTTGGAGCTAGAAACCATGAGCCTGCTGGACCAGTGCCCCTTCTCCAGTTTCATCTGTGGACAAAATTGCTCGTTTAACATTTATTCATTGGAGAGTACTCTAAGAAAAGACTTTATTTGCAGATAAGCATATTTGCCAACTCCTTTTTGCATTCCATTGTTTACCTGGGTTCCTAAAATCCTGGCCAACTGTTCAGTCCCAGGATAGTAAATTGGGAAATTCTTTGAGAACGAATCCTGCACTGGATTAATTTCAACTAGGTGTGGGACTTGCTGGGCTCTTAGCTTTTTTCTGAGATCATTTGGGGATTTTCCACCCCTTGGTTGGTGTGACCCTGACTGATCTCCACCCTGCAGCTACTAGGTCCTGCCCATTGGCCCCAATCTAAGTGAAAAGATACAAGTCTCAGTGAACAACCTTCTCCCACAAAGCCTGAGAATAATGTGTGACTCAGGTGGCCCAAGCTGACACCCACAATACTGCCATCAAGTGGAGGCTACTGTGTTTAGGGAAACACAGAGCTGAGGCTGACTGTGAGGCTGAGTGTCACCCAGGAACTCTGAGAGCCAAGGCTCCCTGCAGGTCCTCACCTGGCTTCCTCATGTAGAAAAGATGAGAGCCAAAGTGGCTAAAGGCCCCATTGTGTTTTCCAAGTGCCATCCCATTTAAACCCCTGACAAATCTATGAAATAGGAACTAACAGTATTCCCATTTTCCCCTGAAGTGACACAAGGCACAAATACATTAAGTAACTTGGTAGTCATTTACTAGTCCGTTGTTGAGAACCACAGCCGAAGGGGCCCCAGAAAACTTCCAGCTGATTGGCTCACCGTGGCCCCAGCAAACTTCCAGCTGCCAGCTGATTGGCTCCTCTGCGGTGATGCTCATTGGGCTGTTTCCCCATCCTTTCAGACCACGGAGCTGCTCATTGGGGGACTCTTTTGGCTCCACCCATGTGACCCAGCCAATCGGCCTCAAGAGCAGGAGGAGTGGGGGGTTGAAAGGCTCACTGGAAGCTGGTGGTGGCAGTTGGGCTCTGAGGGAATTCCTGAAGAGCTCCTGTGGTACTCCATATGTGTTCTAAAAATAAAGTTTGTTTCTGCTTAACAAGTGGCTCCTGAATTGTGCCCAGCCAGACTGCGGCAGTACGTGGTAGAGTAGCCATGTGAACTTAACCAGCATGATATCTTCATTCATTCATTTGTTCATCCATCACTCATTTACTAAGTGTATCCTGTATCCCAGGCACTCTTACAGGCACTTCAGTACGTCAGTGAACATCAACAACGGTCCTGCTGTCATCTGCAAAAGTTCTAGCAGGAGGAGACAGGCAATTGGAAGCATTTCAGATAAATAAGTCATTTAATTTATTAGAAGATGTTAAATGCTATTTAAAAAAAAAAAAGAAAGATTAAGCAAAGTAAAGAGGATCAGGAGTACCCGGAAGTTGAGGCCCTGCTATAATTTTATTTTTATATTTATTTATTTATTTTTTAAAAGGTTTATTTATTTCTGCTATCAAAGAACAGAATTATGACAGTGTAATTTAACAATCCTAATTGGCTTCATTTTAAATTTTAAAATCAGGTAACACTTCTTTCCATAAAACAGAATCAGTTTTCCTATGAGCTAAGCACTCATCAAAAATAATTTGATGAGTTAACATCAGATTATTTATTTTGCTTACACAAAATAAGGACAAGGGAACTTCATTATTTCACCAGTTGAGAATGGCTGTTCTCCCTCCAATCCAGATTTCTCTTGGAGGACCAGATGTGTCAGCTTGGTTTGATTGACTCCATGTTTTGTTTTGTTTCCCCCCCCCCTGGAATTTTTTTTCAATATCTATTTTTTAGTTGTAGTTGGATACAATATCTTTATTTATTTTTATGTGGTGCTGAGGATCGAACCCAGGACCTTGCCCATGCTAGGTGAGCACTCTACCACTGAGCCACAACCCCAGCCCCTCCCCCTGGAATATTGTCTCTGTTGAAAAATTGGCTTCACAAAGAAGGTGACAGCAGGAAAATTTCAGAATCCAAAGCTTAAAAATAAGTCTTGGGCAGTGTGGGGTCATTTTCTGTCGGGGGTGGGGGTCATCCCGTGTCCGAGGCCTGGGGACAGAGGCAAAGTCCCCAGTCGCCCATCTAGGGGATGTCACTCTCAGTAGAATCTGGTGTCCTGACCTGTGTTCACCCAGGATGAAGGTGGGTAAGGAGCAGCAGGTCACAGGGGCCCCCTGACCCTCTGGGAGACAGAGTTGTCCCTGGGCAGACCCCAGGGCTGAGGGTCATCGACCAGGGAAGAATCAACAACTGTCCCCGCCTGTGGTCCCTGAGGTCCTGGGGTAGGGATACAGGAGACAGCCAGTGTCACAAGACATCCCTGTCCCCAGCCAGGCCGGGCGCCTGGCTAGGCGAGGAGAAAGACCGTGTCCCTCCTCAGGGCCTGGCCCCTGCGCCTGGTCTCACTTCCTCGCCAGCACCACCTGGAAGGGGAGGAAGTGACACCCAGGGGAAGGCCGGGAAATGAGGCCACCGTCACATTCAAGTTCAGGGTGTGACAGCTCAGTCTGCCTCTCAACAGGCCCTATACTCGGCTACCCTTCATGGGCCACATCCCTTCTGAGAGTCATGCCCTACCCTTTCAAGGACCCAGAAGTTCCAGGGACACGTCCATGTTTAGGCCCTCGGATCCGGAAGTTCCTCAGGCATCCATGTTTAGGCCCCCAGATCTGGAAGTTCCTCTGGCGCACATCCATGTTTAGGCCTTAGCATCCGGAAGTGCCTCGGGTGCAGGTCCATGTTTAGGCTCTAGGATCTGGAAGTTCCTCAGGTGTCCATGTTTAGGCCCCTGGATCTGGAAGTTACTCAGGTGTTCATATTTAGGCCCACGGATCAGGAAGTTCCTCGGATGCACATCCATGTTTAAGCCCCCGGATCCGGAAGTTCCTCAGGCATCCATGTTTATGCCCCCGGATCTGGAAGTTCCTCAGGCGCATGTCCATGTTTAAGCCTCAGGATCCGGAAGTTCGATGGGTGCAGGTCCATATTTAGGCCCCCGGATTCGGAAGTTCCTCAGGTGTCCATGTTTAGGCCCATGGATCCGGAAGTTCCTCAGGCATCCATATTTAGGCCCACGGATCCGGAAGTTCCTCGGGTGCACGTCCATGTTTAAGCCCCCCGGGTCCAGAAGTTCTTTAGGCATCCATGTTTAGGTTCTGAGATCCAGAAATGACTCAGGCATCCATGTTTAGCCCCCCGGATCCGGAAGTTCCTCAGGTGCATGTCCATCTTTGGGCTCTCGGATCCAGAAGTTCCTCAGTCCTCCATGTTTAGGCCCCCGGATCCGGAAGTTCCTCAGGTGTATGTCCGTGTTTAGGCCCCTGGATCTGGAAGTTCCTCAGTTGCACGTCCATGTTTAGGCTCTAGGATCCGGAAGTTCCTTTGGCGCACATCCATGTTGAGACTCTAGGATTCGGAAGTTCCTCAGGCGTCCATGTTTAGGCCCCCAGACCCGGAAGTTCCTCAGGTACATGTCCATCTTTGGGCCTTCAGATCCTTAAGTGTCTCAGGCGTCCATGTTTAGGCTGTAGCATCCGCAAGGCCCTGCTATAATTTTAAATAGGCTGATCATGGTGGGCTTCACAGGGAAAGCAAGATTGGAGCCAGGACAAGCAGCTAAGAAAGAAGTGAATCCGGGAGTTGCCTGGATGTTTGGGGGTGGAAAAGCACAGGCACAGGGATTTGGATGACGAGATTTCACATTGTGGAAATGGGCTCAAGGGGTGCAAGGGGAATTAAGGCGGGCAGTGAGGGGACCCCTGGAGCA
Source organism: Spermophilus citellus (assembly GCF_964194105.1). Lineage (NCBI taxonomy): Eukaryota > Metazoa > Chordata > Mammalia > Rodentia > Sciuridae > Spermophilus > Spermophilus citellus. Next base: position 42,794,082 of record NC_138200.1, read on the forward strand.
ACACATCTACATGAAAGGCCTCTCAGAGGTCACAGAGGTTGAGGCCTGAGGGGCGAAGGGCCCAAGAATGAGGGGTAGGGTGTTTCAGAAAGATGTTGTCTTTCTCAATATCTCAGCATTCCAGCTCAGAAACCTGAGAGTCCACAGGGAACGAAGAGAGGCGCCTGGATACAGAAACCCAAGGGTCAGGGCCTAGGAAGGGCAATAGGAGGCCAGAGGAAGAATGAAGGCAGGGCTGCGGTTGTGGCTCAGGGGTAGAACCCTTGCCTAGTGTGGGTGAGGTTCTGGGTTCCATCCTCAGCACCACTTTAAATAAATAAATGTCCATTGACACTAAAAAAAACACTTTTAAGAAATGAAAACAAATGAACAGACACAAATCTGGTGCTAGAGTTGGGAGCTGAGAACCACCAACCACCTTGGGCTTCAAGTTCAAGAGATGTTAAATGACCTCATCTCTTCCTCCGCCTCCTCTATATTCCCCTCCTTGTTCTTCTCATTTTTTATTTTCTCCTCCTTCCACTTCACTGAAACTTCGCCTCATGGACCATTACATGGTGGCCCTGCAAAGAACGGTTTGGGGAAACTAGCTAGCTCGGCCCCTCTGTGGAGGCCGTTTGGAGACCTATGGCCACTAGCACTGGGGGAGAAGGGTTTCCAGCTAAGAGTTCATAGAACTTGCCCAGCTCCTGTTGGGAACCGAGGCTCGGCTTTGCATAGGGACAGTTGGAGCCATGCTAAGTCTCTCCGTGGAGTCCCAGTATCCCCTTCTCTGTAAAACCAAACTCTGAAACCTTCCTTGGGGAGCAGTTTGAGAACCCCTCCAAAGAGGGAGAGACGGGGTGCCCAGGGGATGTCTCTTTAAAAGGAAGTGAAAGTCAGGGTGAGAGAGGTATTGAGAGCCTTTGAGAGGACATGTGGAGGAACTTCCACTTTGGGGAAGGCAATGGATGTTCTAGCCACCTAAGGATCCTGACCCTTCTGGCCTCCAGTTTTCAAACACTGTACTGTAGGCACCTGGAATTATCTTGGTTTTTGTTTTTGTTTTTTTACTCCCTTCCTAAGCAAGCCTTGTACCTCAGATAAACCCCAAGACAACTATGTGAAGGACCCCTGAACCACAGGCAAGAAAAGTGAGGGCTTCCTGCGGGAGTCACCATGTGGTCGCCATGTCTGGAATGCCACACTGCCCAGCCTCCTGTTTCTGCAGCCTGTGACCCTTGTCTCTTGCTTTTCCTTTGCTTCTCTGGTTCCTGGGTAGCGAGTGTCTTCATTTTCCCTGTTGAGTTTACTGAGACTTCCGGCAAGGACCTGAATGGCTAATCAGTGTCAGAAATAACATTCCCACCCACACAGCCTCCTGACTCTCAACATAATGTTTCTGACTCCATTTTTGGCTCTGGAGGACAGCTGCCTGCCCTTTCCTCACCCAGGGTTATGGTTTAAATGTTTTCTTCTTGGGGCTGATTTCCCCATTGTGACTGGTTCTTCATCCAAAACTGGCCCTAGCCTTTCTTTGGGGCCCATCATAATGCTCGATTTCCCCTGGCCCCCAACTCTGTTCCCAACTCTGAAAATGTTGGCAAGCAAGGCAGATTTTTGAAACGTCTCAGAGGGACTAAGGAGAAAGTTACACTATGGACCACACAATGGCATTTTAAAATGCCCTTAACAGAGTTCCTCTCCTAGCCCTGCCCCCTTTTCTCTTCTCCCCCAAACTTTCGGAGGGGCGGGGGCTCCTGGATGACCTATCTGTTGAAGAGCAGTTTTCTCTCACTCTCTGCTTCTCCAGGGATCACCCTCATTACCATGCTCAGCTGTGAAGGATCCTCTTGGCAGGCTTCCTTGGAAGGCAGCAGAGGTGGAGAGTGTGGTGCACGTCCTTGTCCCACCCCTGACCTTGGCATATGATGTCAGAACTCCAGCAACCCAGGAAGTGGGGGAGTTATTCCCCAGAGCTGAATCTGGGTCTGGACTTGGAGTAGAAGGTAATGGGTCCCTGTTACCTACAATGTAAATAAAAAAGGATCTCAACTTCTTCTCACTTTGCATTTAAATCCCCTATCTAAGCATTGTTGTACCTAGGCTTTCTTCTGTAAATAGAAAAATCTTTTAAGATCTTCAGGGAATAGTCCGAGAAGGGCAATAGCAGGGTCAAATGGTGGTTCCATTCCCATCTTTCCCAGGAATCTCCAAACCGCTTTCCAAATTGGCCGCACCAATTGCAGTCCCACCAGCAATGTACAAGTGTACCCTTTTCTCCGCATCCTCGCCAGCACTTGTTGTTGTTTGACTTCATAATGGCTGCCAATCTTACTGGAGTGAGATGGTATCTTAGGGTGGTTTTGATTTGCATTTCTCTGACTGCTAGAGATGGTGAGCATTTTTTCATGTACTTGTTGATTGATTGTATATCCTCCTCTGAGAAGTGTCTGTTCAGGTCCTTGGCCCATTGCTATACAAAATTACATATAAGAGGTTGTGAGGGGAATGGGAAAATAAACAAGGAGAGAAATGAATTACAGTAGATGGGGTAGAGAGAGAAGATGGGAGGGGAGGGGAGGGGGGATAGTAGGGGATAGGAAAGGTAGCAGAATACAACAATTACTAATAGGGCATTATGTACAATTGTGGATGTGTAACCGACGTGATTCTGCAATCTGCATTTGGGGTAAAATTGGGGGTTCATAACCCACTTCAATCTAATGTATGAAATATGATATGTCAAGAGCTTTGTAATGTTGTGAACAACCAATAAAAAAAATGCAAAAAAAAATGGGAGTTCATAACCCACTTGAATCCAATGTATGAAATATGATATGTCAAGAGCTTTGTAATGTTTTGAACAACCAATAAAAAAAATAAAAAGAAAAAAAATCTTATGCGTCTTCACTGACTTTGATAAGCCTCCTTCCTGGATGAATGGGGGAGGGGTGATGGGGACATGCCCCCACTAATAATCCCTCTGAGTACTTAACTTCTGAGTTCTAGGCCTTGTTCTATCTCAGGCTCATTCTGGGACCTATGAGGATCTTCCTTTCGGGCCTCCTTTTCCTAATTTGTATAACGGAGCAATAGGAGTCACAGATCTCAAGGTGCTGGGCAGGATGGAGGCGGAATGGAAGACGACCCTCGTCCCTGCACGTCAGGCTCAGTGTGATGGGTCTCTTTCTGTCCCCAGCTCAGCACCCCGTTTGGACGAAACTGGCGCCAAAATTCCAGGATACCGGGGGCACAAGGCAAGAAAGGGTTGGAAAATGCACAAAACATCTTTGCCTCCCTCCACTTCCAGAGATGGTACGTGCTCACTTCCTCTGGCGGTGGCTGCAGCCGTGGCCGCGCCCTGGGTGGTTCCCAGGGCGCGGAGCCGCCGAGCACTCGGCTGCCGGGCGGGGCATGGGAAGAGCCGGCACGGGCACAGCGTCTGCAGCGCGCGCGGTGGGGACAGGGGGACACTTGCCGCAGTACGCCGGGACCCGTGCACACAGAACAAGAGCGGGCGTTGTGCGCAGGGGCGGGCGCCCAGCGGGCTTGGCATGCGCGCCCCCGCCCGGGGCTATAAAAGCCTTGCCACCTGCTGCCACTAGCCACGCAGTTCGTCCACTTACTGGAGGAGCCAAGTCACCGTCTCCAGTGCTGCTTGCCTCGACATGGACCCTGAGACCTGCCCCTGCCCTACTGGTGAGCCCCCGCCTCCCTCCTGCGGCACAGCGCACCCCTTTACCGGCAAAGAATCCCACGCCCCACGCTCCGCTCAAGGACGCTTGGGGGAGGGGCCCCTTATTTCCCATTTTGAACCTCGTGAAGGATGAGGATGCCCATGTCGCGAAGAGCACGGGATCCGGCAGCCCATCTCCTCCTAGGCCCGCGGCCACCCGGGGTTTAACCGCATTAACCCTTCCTGTGGCGTCGCCCACTCTAGGTGGTTCCTGCACCTGCACCGACTCCTGCAAGTGCGAAGGATGCAAATGCACCAACTGCAAGAAGAGTGAGTGCATCCCCCCCCCGCACCTCCCCCCGCACCCCCGCCATCCCCCCGTACCCCCCCCCGTACCCCCCCACCGCGTCTGGCTGGATATAGAGGGACCCCTAGGCCCCACGTCCAAACCTGCAGGCAGACGTTAAAATACAGAGGCCCAGAGACTGATGCAGTGGGGTTGCGATGAGATGTTTTTTGCCAATTCCCAGAAGATTCCAGCGGGCAGCTGGGGGTGGAGAATAGCTCCTCTGGTCCAACCTCTGCCCTGGAGCCCACCCTTCAAAAACCCGGGTGCCTGGGGAGGCCGTGAGCCAAGCTGGGGTTAGCTCGGAAGTTCCAGTCCTTGGTCCCTCTCAGGCCTGTGGATGCCCCTCAATTTGGCCTCCCCACCCCTCAGCAGTATGAAATTCATAGAGGGGACAGGAGAGGGAAGGAAGGCTGACTTCTTCCATTGGGTGCAAGAACAGGCACAGATCCCTTCGGGAGTTCCTGACACCCCACACTGCACCATCCCAACTCCTCTGAGTTGATCCTGCAAGGCCTCTTCCAAGACCATTTGCCTGGTAAGGTTTCTCCTCAAGGCCTAGCCCTCTCTGAGCCTGGGCCTCAGCTCAGCATGACTGGCACCCACCAAAGGAGCTATGAGCTGATGGGAGCCAGGAATACTCCTATAGAAGCACCGTATGCAGCTGGGGCACCATAGGTGCTGAGTCAGACCAGGTGTGAGAAGGAAGCCTGCAGCCACCAGCACAGGCTAATTGGGGATGACTCCCCACCTCCCAGCACCTGTCCCCCTCCCCTTCCTCTGCTGGGGACAGATGGGAGACATCAGAGGAGCACCCCCATTTTGTCCGCAGGCTGCTGCTCCTGCTGCCCTGCGGAATGTGAGAAGTGTGCCAAGGACTGTGTGTGCAAGGGTGGCGAGGGCACCAAGGCGGAGGCGGAGAAGTGCAGCTGCTGCCAGTGAGGACGTGTCCCTCTGGGAGGCTCGTGTGTGAATAGTGCCCAGTAGCCCAGGGCCATCTCTGCCATGGTGGGGTGTGACTGTTGTCCCCTTCACCTGCTGCCCACTGCGAGTGACAATAAACCTGATGAACAGCATGAACCAAGCCCTGGTCTCTTCTTAAAATGGGGAAGGATGTGGAGAGATGGGGACTCACTCCAAGGTACCTACCAGTTAAAAGTGAAATCCAGAGGCTTGACCACTAGTGTGCACAGGGCGGGATGGAGCCCCGAGGACAGCACGTTCCCTTCTACCATCAGATAGCACCTGATCCTCCTGCCCGGCTCTGGGGAGAGAGCAGAGAGCAGATCCACCAAAGTTTGCCGCTCCAGCCTCCAAACTCACTTGCTCCATCTGTACAGTGGGGCTGGTACCGCCAGACCCAAGTACCCCCAGACCCAAGCACCCCCAGACCCAAGTACCCCCAGACCCAAGGGCTTGTGATTCTGGAACTCTCTAGTTGTTCCTGTGAAAATATCTGTTTTCAGAGTCCTTGGAGGAGAATCCAGAGGCCTGGGGCTCATCTTGGCACACTGTCGGCAGTGTTACCAAGGCCACCTCCCTGAATGGCTGGTCTCCCCAAAGCGATTGTCCAGTTTTTTTTCAAATGTCACTTGGCAATTTGTTGCCTTCTTTGTTCCAGGGGAAGTAGGATCATAAGAACTTTTATCCGCAGTGGTTGTGGTCTGATCCTTGAGGAAAGAACTCCCAGACCTACCTGGGAGTAGGAGAGAAGGGAGAGATTGAATTCTAGGAGACAGAAGTTTTAAAAGAATAAAAGGAGTCAAACACAAACCTTTTCCTCCAGGTTAGTTTCTTAGGATTTTGCATTCCAGACTCGGCCACCACAGTTACCATTATTTTTTATCTAACAGGCTGAATTTAGAAAAGGAGAGTGTAAGAAGAGCCAAGCCAGTTTTAAAAAGGAACAAAAGGGGCTTGCTCTAACGGGCTAGCACTACTTGTTCCAAAGCTCTAGGAAGTGGGGTTGGCTCAGGAGTAGATCAGTTGACAGAGAGGAGGGGTCAGAAACAGACCTTCAAAGCCAAAAGTAAGAGATGATGAAGTGTGTGTATGTGTGTGTGTGTGTGTGTGTGGTGAGGATGCACTAGTCACCAAAGGACTACCCTTGGAAAATCATGTAGAAAATAAATCTCAATTCATCTACACACCTAGGGGCAAAAGTCAAAGCTATAAAGGAAAGGGGAAGATAGGAGGAGGATTTTTACTTTGGGGTCTTAAAGACACATTAAAAAAGATTGCCAGGCTGGGGTGGTGGCTCAGTGGTAGAAAGCTTGCCTAGCATGTTTGAGGCACTGGGTTCAATTCTCAGCACTGCATATAAATAAATGAATAAAAATAAAGATCCGTCAACAACTAAAAAACATTTAAAAAAAAAAGATTGCTAAATCTGAGATCGCCTTGTGCTAAATCCTTTAAGCATCTTATCTTACTGAAATTACAACTCTAGAAGAGCAACATGACTGTTCTACCCATTTCACAGATTAGGCAATGGGGTCTGGAGGGATTTGCATGAGGTGCATGGCTAGATTGTGGCAGAGCCAAGACGTGGACATAAGCTGCCTAACTAAAGTCTAGTTAAACTTGACTACAAGTTGTTCTCTGTCTACTGGCTGGCCTGTGGCACAAAAAACAAAGCCAGGGCTGGGGATGTAGCTCAGTTGGTAGAGTGCTTGCCTTGCATGCAGCCCTGGGTTCGATCCCCAGAACCACCAAAAAACAAACAAACAACAACAAACAACAAAGCCAAATCATCTCATACTTATTAGGATGGCTAGAAGAAAGAAAAGAAAAAGTCTTGATCAGGATATGTAGACAACTGCCTCTGTGCATTGCTAGTGGGAATATAAAATTGGGCAGTCCCTATAGAAAACAGTTAGGCAGGGGCTGGGGATGTGGCTCAAGCAGTAGCGCACTCGCCTGGCATGCGTGCGGCCTGGGTTCGATCCTCAGCACCACATACAAACAAAGATGTTGTGTCCGCCAAAAACTAAAAAATAAATATTAAAAAATTCTCTCTCTCTCTCTCAAAAAAAAAAAAAAGAAAAGAAAACAGGCAGTTCCTCAAAGGCTAAAAATAGAACTAGCATATGACCCAGCAATTCCACTTCTCCAAAAGAAATAACATATTTGTATGCTCGTATTCATAGCAGCCTTATTCATAATAGCCAGAAGGATTGAGGAAATAACTCGAGTGTCCACTGACGAATGAATGAATGGATTAACAAAATGTGGTACGTACAGGCGATGGAATGTCATTCAACCTAAAAACAGTACTGAAGTTTTGACACAAGATACAACATGAGTGAACCTTGACGACACCAAGCTAGTGAAATGAGCCAATCATGAGAAGGCAATATTGTATGTTTCCATGGTACCATGTCCCTGGGGGGCAGGGGAGTGAGGGTTGTTTCATGGGAGTTAAGTTTCAGTTTTGCAAGAGGAAGAGTTCTGGAAATTAGTTGTTCAACAATCTCAGTGTGCTTAGTATTACTGAATTGTACGCTCAAAAATTTGAAATTTTAAGTGATGCTGGGTGTGGTAGTGCACACCTATAATCCCAGTGACTCAGAAGACTGAGGCAGGAGGATTGCAAATTCAAAGCCAGCCTCAGCAACTTAGTGAGGCCCTAAGCAACTCAGTGAGATCCTATCTCAAAATAAAAAAATAAAAAGGCTGAGGATGTGGCTCAGAGGTTAAGCACCCCTGGGTTCAACTCCTGGTACTAAAAAAAAAAAAAAAAAAAAAAGTCTTAAGATGGTACATTTTGGAGAAGAGGATCAAAGTTCAAAGCCAGCCTCAGCAACTTAGGGAGGCCCTAAGCAACTCAGTGAGACCCTGTCTCAAAATAATAATAATTTTTAAAAAAGGGTTGAGGATGTGGCCAAGTGGTAAAGGGCCGCTGAGTTCAATCCCCAGTATCAAACAAAAACAAAACCCCCGAAGCTAACTGCAATAGAAAATATTTGTTATATGTGTGTGCAATGAGCTGAACTCTGTCCCCCAACTTCAACTCATGTTGAAGGAGGCTCTCTAATGAGTGAGTCAGGAATGAACAAGATCATAAGGGTGGGCCTTGATATTTTAGGACCAGTGCCTTTATGAGAATCTGAGGTGGCTCACCAGCTCTTTCATTTCATGCACAAAGAAGAGGCTATGTGAGTGCACAGTGAGGAGGGGGCTCCCTGGTGAGCCAAGAAGAGAGGCCTCACCAGTAACCAACCAGGATTTCTACGCTTTTAGAACTGTGAGAAAATAAATTTCTGTTAAGCAATCCGGCCTATAGCATTTTGTTACAGCAGCCTGAACTGACTAATACAGTGTGTATATATACTTTTGATCTTCTATCGTGTGTGTGTATACATATTGATCCTTTGTGCACATACATATATACTTGATAAAAGTTTGATATCTGTACTATAAAAAGAGTTCTTACAGGGCTGGGTTGTGGCTTAGAGGTAGAGCACATGCCTAGCATGCATGAGGCACTGGGTTTGATCCTCAGCACCACATAAAGTAAAATAAAGACGTTGTGTCCACCTATAACTAAAAGATAAATATTTTTAAAAAGAGTTCTTATAAACAGATAAAAAGTGGACAACTCAATTTGGAAAAGGGGCCAAACTCAAGGAAAAATAAACTTAAAGATCAAAGAACAGGGAAATGATATTTGCCCTCATTCTAGAAAGGAAAACACGAACTTGCATAATATTTTGCCCTTCCAAAATACTGTAAGATATTGTGATTTTTTTTAAATTAATAGTGAAGGATAGATGAATGGTGACATACTTCCATCCCCTGCTGGAGTGTAAACTGGTTCAGCCACTTTGGAAGGTGTTTTAGCAGCACTTTCTCAAGCTGAAAATACATACCTTCAACCTAGGAAGCTAACTGCACCATCATTTGTATCCGCAGAAGTCTGGAAGCAACCTAAACCTCCTTCGATTGGGAGTTGATTTAAAGATGATCAGAATGAAAATGGGCGTGGTGGTGCACACCTGTGATCCCAGGAACTACTGCCTCAATGGGAGGCTGAGGCAAGAGAATCATAAGTTAGAGGCCGCACCTGTTCCTTTAGCAGTGAGTGAGGTTGAACATCTTGCCGTTGGTTGATGTGCAGTATTGTCATTTCTGAGAACTTCTGGTTCAAGTCTTTAGTTCTTTTTTTCTACTCAGGTGTTCACCATTTTATTGACTTGTAGAAGCTGTTTATATATTTTGGCCACTGGTCTTTTGTCTTCCATTTACCAGAAAGTTCTCAAAGTTTCTAGCCCATTACAGGCAATCTCTTTTAAAGACATTTTTTGAATGAAGATAAATTTATATGCCATAAAATTCACTCATTGTAAGGATACTATTCAATGTTATTGGCACATTTTTAGAGTTATGCAACTATCACAAAATCCAGCTTTAGAACATTCCCATCATCCAAGTTCTCTTGGGCCTGTTTGCAGTTCATCCTGCTGTCACACACCCCAGGTCCCTAGGTAACCACTGATCTGCTTTCTGTTTCTCAGTTTGCCTTTTCTTGACATTTCATATAAATGTACCCATACAATACGTGGTGCTTTACATCTGATTTCTTTCACTTAGTATGATACTTTTGAGATTCAAGGATTTTTCCTTTTTCTTCTTCTTCTTCTTCTTTTTTTTTTTTTTTTTTTTTGGTCTGGATGACATTTAATATAGTACACTTAAATTATATAAATGACTTTTTTTTTTTGGTGGTGATGCTGGGGATTGAACCTAGGGGTCTTGTGCGTACAAGGCAAGCACTCTACCAACTGAGCTATATCCTAAAGCCCCGTTAGTTTTTTTTTTTTTTTAATATTTTATTTCTTAGTTGTAGTTGGACACAACACCTTTATTTTACTTATTTATTTTTATGTGGTGCTGAGGATCAAACCCAGGGTCTCGAACATGTGAGGCGAGCACTCTACCGCTGAGCCACAACCCCAGGCCCCTGTTAGTTCTTAATTTCTGAGTAGTGTTTGGATACACCACATTTTGCTTACCCATTTACCAGCTGATACTGCTAAAAAAACAAGAAGCTAAGCCACGAACTGGAAGAAACCACTTACGAAACATATCTGATAAAGGACTGGCATCCAGAATATATATGAAAGCAGTGGTATTTGTAAAACAATGTTCACAGTAGCATTACACAGAAAGGTGGAAAGGACTCAATTGTTTATTGATGAATAGTTGGATAAAATCTGAAATCTACATATATAATGGAATATTTTTTGGACCTTAAAAAGGAATAAAGTTTAACGTGTTACAGCATGGGTCAGCCTTACAGACATCACGCCAACACACCGGGACAGATATTGTATGGTTCCACTTACACGAGATACCGAGAGTCGTTCAATTCAGAGAGACAGAAAGTAGCACCGTGGTACCAGGGTTGGGGGGCTAGGTTTAATGGACGCGAAGTTTGGGAAGATGGGAATGTTCTAGAGATGAATGACGTTGATGGTTTACAACACTATGAATGCCCTTAGTGTCCCGGCTCCTGTCCTGCACACCTAAAAGGGGTACGTGGGCAATATCCATGTCACAACAATGAAAAAGAAAAACATGGGCAAGATATTCAAATAGATATGTCACCAGAGCAAGTGCATGAGCAGCTAATAAGCACAGAAAGATGCCCAACCTCGCTGGTCATCAGGGAAATGCAGATTAAAATCACACTTGCTAGAACAGGTGTAATGAAAAACACAGGAAAAGACAGAGAGCAAGAGGTGATAATGAGGATGGGGAGAAATTGAAACCTCTGTGCATTGCTGGTAGAAATGATGCAGCCACTTTGGAAAGCAATTTTGGCAATTTCTTCAAAAGTTAAACACAGAGTTACCATATAACCCAGCAATTCTACTCCTAGGTATCTGATATCAGGATAAATGAAAATATATGTCCACCCAAAGACAGGCGGACACATGTTCATCATCATTTATGAACACAGATAGCTTTGAAAATATCGAAACACAAAAGCATGTGCCAAGAGCCCCCAACTCGGACCCAGGCCACTGCTTTTGTCCCTGGATAGCCAGACTTGGAGGGACGCCCTAGCCTCCCCAGCCTTGGGGGTGCCTTTGTGGGATGGACCTAGAGTGACTTGCTTCTGCTAAATAGAGCACAGCAAAAGTGATGGGTGTCACTTGCACGATTAGGTGACAAAGGATTGTGACTTAATTCTTAAAATTGGAGAAAAAAGGAGGAGGAGGAAGAGGAGGAGGCTGGGGCAGAGCTCATGCTTACCATGCCTGAGGTCTCAGACTAGACCCCAGCAGCCTCCTCCAAACAAACAAGACACCAAGGAAACTGTCTTCCCAATAACTTGGAAAAGGAAGACATTTTTATTTTATAGAACAAAGAGTAGGGGGAGCTGAGCGTGGTGGCCCACACCTGTAATCCCAGTGGCTCAGGATGCTGAGGCAGGAGGATTGAAAGTTCAAAGCCAACCTCAGCAAATTAGTGAGGCCTAAGACCTTGTCTGTAAATAAAAAATAAAAAGGGCTGGGATGTGGCTCAGTGATGAAGCACCCCTGCGTTCCATCCCTGGTACCCCCCCCCCAAAAAAAAGAGTACAGGGGAAAATTTTTAAAAATATTTACAAAGAGGATTTTCCTAGGTTAGAAGCAGTCTTCTAGGATCCAAACCTTCATCTGAATTGACTACAGGTTGACAATGGTGTGTCTTTTCTGTTCTTTAAAATAGAAAGCTTCTCTCCACTCCAGTCCCTTGTGAAGCGGGGGAGGAAGGAATGTATCCTGCCAGGTGGCTGTCATTTTTGTTTTAATTTTTTTTTTTTAGTTGTTGATGGACCTTTATTTTATTTATATAGGGTGCTGAGACTTAAACCCAGTGCCTCACACATGCCAGGCAAGCACTCTACCACTAAGCTCCAGCTCTAGCCTGTCATTTAAATACAAAAATCCAAAAACCTGGGAATTGAATCATTTTTAAACCATTGAGCCACGTTCCCAGCCCCCCCTTTTATTCCTTTTGTATTTTGAGACAGGCTCTAAATTGCTTAGAGCCTTGCTAAATTGCTGAGGCTGGCCTCCAACTTGCAATCCTCCTGCCTCACCTCTGGGGTCACTGGGATTGCAGGTGCAGCCACCACGTGGCCACTGCTGTCATCCTACTATTTGAGCCACACAGTTGAGACCTCACACCTTCAACGCTCTCGGAACAAATGCAGCATCCTTACCTGTCACTACAGATGAACGCATGCGAGACCATCCCTTCTTTCCCACTCACCCTCTGGTGGGCACTCTCTGCTCCCAGTGACGCTCAGCAGAGGGGCCCACGACAGAGCTGACGCAGGCCCCCAGAGCTCTGCTGAAGCAGTCCCAGCCCCAGGGCCACAGCCCAAGAGCACAGTCCTGCCCACAGCCACAGAGGAAGCTTGCAGGCAGATCCTGTCCCTGCCAACCCTTGAGATGACTGCCACCCTGATGACACCTCGGTGCCCTCTGTGAGACACCTGGGGCCGGTAGGTGTCTGAATCCTGTCCCACAGAAGTGACACGCGTGATCATCCACCAGTGTGGCCTTCAGCTGCTGGGTCATGGGGTGATCTGTTCTGCAGCAGCAGGTACGTAACACACTCCGACATGAAGGCAGGGTCAGTCCTCTTTGTCTTTTTAAATTCTTTTCCCTGTACTTTTTTTTTTTTTTTTTTTTTTTTGGTACCAGGGGTTAAACGCCGGGGTGCTTCATCACTGAGCCACATCCCCGGCCCTTTTTATTTTTATTTACAGACAGAAGTCTCACTTAGTTGCTTAGGCCTCGTTAAGTTGCTGAGGCTGGCTTTGAACTTGCGATCCTCCTGCCTCGGCCTCCCAAGTCACTGGGATTACAGGTGTGTGCCATCAGATCTGGCTCCAGATACTTTGTTCCATAAAATGAGGCAGGGCCAGAAGGGAGAGCCGAGAGCCCACAATTGGTACCTGTGATGGGAGGTCTGCCCAGAGAGGAAGGGGACTTACCCCTGCTGTCCCTCTAACTCATGCTGGCATCTGGCAGCCTTTCTAATAGCTGTGGCGACAGGGAACTGTCTCTCAAGGTGGTCCCCGGGCTTGGGGCCAGCTCAATTGCAAGAAAGGCCCTTCTTACTTGGAGCAGAATCATTTTCCCTGTAACCTTCACTCATTGTCCTGGTTTTGCCCCTCGGATGGCAGAAAGCAACCCTGATCTCTTCTTCTTTTTTTTTTTTTTTTATGAATCTATTTCTTTTTTTTTTTTAAAGAGAGAGTGAGAGAGGAGAGAGAGAGAATTTTTAATATTTATTTTTTAGTTCTCGGTGGACACAACATCTTTGTTGGTATGTGGTGCTGAGGATCGAACCCGGGCCGCACGCATGCCAGACGAGCGCGCTACCGCTTGAGCCACATCCCCAGCTCCCCTGATCTCTTCTTCCCAGTGTGGCACAAACATGCACGGGGTCAGCGTGGGGCGTCACCCACTGGGAGTCATCCCATTCTGCTCTCACAAGCTGGATGTGACCCTGCCATACCTGTGAGCCCAGCCTCTGCCGTAGAGGGCTGTGCTAGGTTTTGTGACCGGTTTTACTTTGGGGGACGGGGTGGTGCTGCGAGGGAACCCAGGGCTTTGCAGCCTCACGCCAGGTTTAAGTGAGACAAGTTCATAACGTGCCGAGGGGTCGGGTCCGTGCCCCACGACTGCCCTGGCAGATAAGAGGTGCTACAGGGCCACTGCAGCCCGCCCTCCCGTCGAGACCTGGAGCCTGGGTCCCCTGCCCTGGAGTCTGGGCTGGCTCTCTGACTGCTTGACCACAGAACATGGCACAAGTGACCCGTGCCGGGCGCAGGGCCCAGCCGTGAAGGACTCCTGCGCCTACTCTTAGAGCCCTAGCACTTGTGTCCTTGGGGTCCTGGGCCACACGGCCCAGCTGAGCCCCCCTCAGGCCCCCTGGGATGGCCCAGCCTCCAGTTGAATTTCCACCAAGTGACCTCGGGCAGCAGCAGCGAGAAAAAGAACCCCCAAGTGAACTCTGCTCCCGTTCTTGACCCCAAAAACAGGAAAGACGGTAACATAATTGTCTTAGCTGCTCAATTTGGGGTAATTTTGTTGCATAACCAGATGTGCAGACCCCGTCAGATATCTGATAATGACGGCTGCTTTTAAGACTGAGCCTCCCCCCAGCACCCCACAGTGGCTGCTCTTGCCTCCTAGGACCCCTGAGATCAGCTCTCTTCTGGACAGAAGCTCCCCAGTGGACGCAGCCCTCAGAGTGGTCTGCCCTGAGCAGCTAGGATTCTAGCCAGAATGACTTAAGCAGCTGGGCATGGAGGCACACGCCTGTAATCCCAGCTACTCAGGAGGCGGAGGCAGGAGGATCGCAAGTTGGAGGCCAACCTGGACAATTTAGTAATACCCTGTCTCAAAATAAAAAGGGCTGGGGATGTAGCTTAGTGATGGGGTGCCGTTGGGTTCATCCCACGACCACAGAAGCAGAATGAGGAAACAAAAATCCAGAATGATTTAAACAAAAAGGAAATTAATGAGTCCCAATGTCTTCAGGCATGGCTGGATCCGGGTGCTCCCCAGTTTTCAAGCTCCATTTCCTTTGGGAAGACTTCATTGTTAGACTCTTCTCGTGACAACAAATGACTTTAGAGACAGCTTTTTGTCCTCTCAGGCTCACGTCCACATTCTCACAACATTCCCAGCAAAAGTTTCATTGATTCTCTTTGAGGCATAGCTGTGTGGCCTAATCGGAGCCAATCACAGTGGCAAGATAGGTGGAAATGCCTGGGAGCCCAGGGACAGTAGGGATTAAGAATAGAAGGTGTGATTCTCTAAAGGAAAACCAAGGACACCCTCACAAGGGAAGAATGAGTGGATGCCTGGTGGCAGAACTATATATATATATATCCTCCCCAACCATTAAAACTAGTGAAAAATCACCTCCCTCACTGTAGATGACATACTTCTATTAATACAGTGCAGGGTGACAGCATCATCTCACAGTGATGACTCATACCTGATGCTCGAGGGGATGTTTCACGTCCAGTACTGCTCAGAATCATCTCCTTCATCCCCTACAGAGTCAGGGGTGCAAGCATTTGAAAGTCCTCCCTCTCCATTCCTGTCTCAAACCCAGTGAGGCTTTTGGGGACATAGAGATGAACAAAACTAGACCTGTGTCTCTCCCCCTTCCCTGAGTGAGCATCCCTCCCCCTCCTCGCAGAGTCAAAGGAACTCCTGGGAGAAAACTGAGGCCCAGAAGCAAATTTCACTGTGCAGATGGATGTCGTGAACCCAGGGTCAGACCCGACACTCTGCAGGGCTAGGCAGGCCCTGGCCACCTCCACAGAGGTGGCTGGTGGTTTGGCACAAAAGGCGTGGGCACAAGTAAGTAACAAAACAAGGAACCTGGCCAGTGCCCAAGAGCTGGCAGGGCACGGGGACTTGTGAGAAGCTGACTCCAAAATCACGGATGTTTGAAAGTGAGCCCCGAATTCATCTCACAGGTGGGTCAAGAGATGCTCAGAAGGGCACATACACACCCCAGGGTCACTGACCCGATGACTGACAGAGCGACCCCCAGAATCCAGTCCTCCAACAGCTCACCTCTCCCGCCCAGGAGCCCTGAGCGAGCCCAGGTTGCATCATGTGACCAGACCCCTCTAATCCAGGAGGGAGCTGGGAAGGGGGCAGCCAGGGGTCCCTCTGTTCACCCATTGGAAAGCCATCAAGAATCCCCCAAGTTCCCAGCCTGGCGGGCACCGGGCACCGACAGGGTGTTCACCAGCACATTCCACAGTGGCCTCTACCACTAGGGTCAGGAGTGCTCACTGGTGGGACTTCCCGGCCCAGCTGGGAAGATACTTACACAGGTCCTTATGTGAGGGCTGCAGGGACCTTCTGTCCCCTGGCGCCCACAGCCCACTGCAGCATCCCAGTTCCCTACCCTGCCAGGAAGCTCCCGGGAGGCGCCAGACTCCTCCTGGACAACACTTGGACATTCCAAGCACCATGACCTACCAGTTGGCACAGCGCCAGGCGTGAGCAGGCTGGGAGGCGGGATGTGGCTCCCCGGGCAGGAATCTGGACACCAACTTGGCTCCTCCCTCAGCTGGGCCTGGAGGAGAGCTCCCCTCGGGTTTTCCCCCTGGGTGCCCCTGGGCACTGCCAGCTGGCAGCCTCCCGCCTGGCAAAACCTGGTCACCCCAGGCCACGGTGCTGCCTGGCCCAGGTCCCCCTTTTCTCTGCCCTCGCCGCCCCTGAGCTTCCCTTGGTGTGGGAAAGGTCTCCGTGTCCCTTCTCCTGCTCACTCCTGGGGCTGCCCACCTCACTGAACTCACTAGTGGTGAGAAATGGGAGTCTTGGGACGTCTTGATCCCTACTCCCCTTCCATGGAGACACCGACCCTTAGATCATCTTTAGCATCTGCTGGGGCCTCTGGTTTGAATCCCTACACTCTGCCACTCTAGCTCTGTGACCTTAGGGAAGTTAATTAACTTCTCTGGGCCTCCATGTCCTCCTGTCAAAAATGAGATTAATGGGTAGTCCTTACCCATGGGTTGTTACAGGATTAAAGAGATCTCGCGTATAATACACTGAAAGTTCCAGATAAAGCAGTCAGTATAGAGCGGGCGTGTCGCCATCCCACAGGATGCGACACTAAGCATTGACCGGTGCAAAGGTTTGGGGGACCTGTCCGCACTTGCAACCCATCTTTCTTGCGATGGGAATCCCCACGACCGGCTTAAGCCGGCTCCCTGATCGCTGGGGTTCAGACACAGGACAGGCGGCGGGGAGCGGTGCACACGGCGGCAGGCGGGGGCCGGGGGCAGGGGGAGCCGCACGGCCCGGCTCTCGGCACACGGCGTCCCTCTGCACCCAGCCCGCGGCGCGCGGCTCCCGCCTGGAAGTGCACGTGGGCCGCCTTCCGGGAACTGGCTCCCTGCGGTCCGTGTGCACAGGGGGCTGCGCTCGGCCCCGGGCGCCGCGCGGAGCAGCGCGTGACTCAGCGCTTGGCGAGCTCAGGCTGCGCCCGGCCCGCGCGGAGTTTTTGCACTCGCCTCGCTTCGGCCACTATAAAGGCAGCGCGCGGCGCCCTCCTCTGCACCACGCCTCCTCCGGATCCTGCCATCCAGCCGCCTCCGTCTGCCGACTCCAGCCTCCAGCCACCACCTCGGCTCGCCATGGACCCCAACTGCTCCTGCGCCACCGGTAACTGACCGGGACCGCGTCGTGGGTGGGGGGAGGCAATTTCTCGTCCCTCTTTCTCCAAGCCCTCAACCTCTAACCGCCCCTTCCCAAAGCGATCTGGTGTGTTTCTGTTATAGAGTATTCGGAGCCCCGTTTTACCAAGAAGCCACCGAGTTGGTGGCTTTCCCAGGTTCCCACGAGCTGTTGGTGGGACCGAAGGACTCGCACCCGGACTCCTAGCGCGCAGCCCCGCGCTCGGGTGTCCGGGAGCCTCCCTCACCCCCGCCTTTCTTCCTCCAGGTGGTTCCTGCACCTGCGCCGGCTCCTGCAAATGCAAAGAGTGCAAATGCACCTCCTGCAAGAAGAGTGAGTGGGGGTCTCTCTGCCCCGTCCCGCCCCCTTAGTCCTCCAATCGGTGCCCGTCCCGCTACTCCCGTCGGCGGGATGATTCAAGCAGCCCGGGGGTCGCCTTCTCCCGCTAGTCGGCGCCTCCGCAGCGGCAGGGGTCCGGGTCCCGGAGGGCGGGATGCTCGAGCCCTTTCTCTCCGACGCTCATCGCCCCCGTCGCCTCTCGCCCGCAGGTTGCTGCTCCTGCTGCCCCGTGGGCTGTGCCAAGTGTGCCAAGGGCTGCGTCTGCAAAGGGGCAGCGGAAAAGTGCAGTTGCTGCGCCTGATGTGGAGGGAGCCCCGCTTCCACGTGTAAATAGAATAACATGAAGAAGCCCGGATTTGTTTTTTTACAACCCTGACCCATTTCCTACATTTTTTTTTCTATAAAATATGTAACTGACAATAAAAGTTGTTGACTTGGTTTTGACTCAGGTTTCCTTTGTGTGCCTAGAAGAAAGGCCGGGGTGAGGGACTGAGTGGGGGATGCAGGTCCGGCTCTGGATTCCAATGTAAGCCTCTAGCAAACCGAGAGCTTTCAAGCAAACCAGGCCACATGACTGAGCCTCAGCTTGGGGAAAACACAGGGTGGTGTACCAGATCCTACAGTGTGTTTGGGGGACAGTTACAGAATTCCCTCCGCGGTGGAAACTTATGTAAATCTTTATTCCCTGATTTCTCTGCCCAATTTCAGTTCCCCATTGGGGTCTTAGGTTTAAGAAACACAGGGTGTGGGATCCAACTCCATTTGCTCCAATCTTATATGGAGCTTCTTAAATCCCTGTGTAAACAGCAGGATTTTATCTTCTATCAATCACAGATCCAAGCTTTAGTAAAAATGAGTTAATAACAAAATGAACAGGGGCCGGGGTTGTAGCTCAGTGGTAGAGCACTTGCCTAGCATGTGAGAGTTACTGGGTTTGATTCTCAGCACCACATATAAATAAGGTTTCATTGGCAACTAAAATAAATAAATATATACACGCATTTAGGCACTATGGTGCCTGCCTGTAATCCCTGCAGTTTGGGAGGCTGAGGCAGGAGGATCATGAGTTCAAGGCCAGACTTCACAACTTAGTGAGACCCTGTCTCAAAATCAAAAGGGCTGGGGATGTACTCAGTGGTAAAGCACCCCTAGGTTCAGTCTCTAGTACTGCCAAAAGAAAAAATATACGAATCCCATTTTTGAGTCAACAGGAAAATTTACATAAATATGTGGTAAACAAAACAACAGGAAAAATAGAATTGCAAACATCATTCAAGGGTGTGCATTGCAGACTGGAAGTGATCAGGCAGCTTGCTGGCCTGCACCTCCCCAGAAGGAGCCTCAGTCTTGGTTTGCACAGGACACTGATGGGACCCTTAGACTCTACCCCTGAGAGCTCCCCGTTGTGACTTGGCTGTCAATCTTTGGAATTCCTCCCAAAGTCCCGTTGAAATCTGCTGTCCTTCACATCCCAGCCCCTAGCTACTTCAGACTGGCCAATGGACTAGGGGTTTGGAGAGACTTGCCCAGCATTTTCCTGGGAAGATAAGTGAACAGGAGCTTCAGGTCAGGAGGAGGTACCTAGTGTCTGCCCATGCAGGGGTGAGGGTGGATTCCGCTCTGTGGAAGGTGCGGTTCATCTGGGAGACCTATAATTAAAATCAACGGTTAGTGCCCCCCAGCTATTTGTTAAGCGAGTGCATTTGATGTTCAAAGAGGAAAGCTCTTGGCCAGAAATGAGGGCCAAACCTGCGCTCTGGTTCATAAGAAGAAGGCAGCCTGTACCAAGAGCATGGGATTTGGTGACAGGCAGCCCTGGTTCACACCCTTGCCAGCTGTGTGGCCTGGGCAAGTTACTGAACCTTCTGAACCTCCAGTTCTGTTGCTAGAGTGAACCCTGAATTACTGTTAGCCTGTTAGCCTGTCAGTCAGAGTCCTCTGACGGGAAGTGACCACCACCTGCTCCAGAGGGGACACATCCCCAACCACGAGGGGGCTCCTCAAGGTTCCATACAGCTCACATACCACCTTGACACCTCAGATGAACTTGGGCTCATTGTAATCTCATTATATTGATTGAAATAAAACAAAATACCCACTAGCATCTAACCCTGCCCAAATTAGACAATAAAAGACTTGGACACCCTGATCTCTGGAAACTTCCCCTTTCCCATGAGAAGTTCTGATGGCAGCACACTGCCACACCCCTCATCACCCAGCCCTAGGGAAGCCCTGACCCCAGACCTGCTGGGGAGAGGGCCTTTGGAGCGCAGGCTCCTTCTCCACTTGCAGGCCATGGGATCGAGTTTCCTGTCTGTTACCAGAACAGTTTGCTTATTTGCAAATGGCACCAAGTAGGAACAGAACTTGCAGATTCCATAAGAGCTCCTCATGTGTAGGCAGGAGATACACCTGAATGTAGAGATTAAGAGAGACAGTCTCCCGACTCCTAGCTAGGGCTTACCATCCGTGACAGTTATGATCAGTCTGTCCACGTGGACTTTCTGGAGAGACAGTCCCTGTCTCAACAAACCCTGGGGAAAGATCTGCCTGGGAAGGAGAACTCTGGGTGACAGCTGGGAGAGACGGGAGTCTGGGTTCCCAGGAAGGGTAGAGGACCTGCAGCAGGCCCTCTGTGATCAGGCAAGGCTGCGGCATTTCAACAAACACAAAAGCCCTGCCATCTCCAATTTTAGGAACCTCCCACGGGAGAGAGTTAACGTGAGGGGACTGGTGTAATTGTGTTCTTTCAGAGTGGCTAAGCAACTTGCCCAAGGTTGTACAACTCAGCCGTCAGAGGTCTGGCCTCTTGCCCTGGTCATAGCTGCCAGATCGTGATGTCACTAGATGGCAAACCCTATCTCTCACAGTTCAGAAGCTACAGATGGTCTGGCCCACAGGTCACATGACAATACAGGGTACTCGACAGGCCTGGCTTATTTGTCTGAAGGTAGGATAATGTTCCCCACATGTATTTCTGCCAGAGAGACACGATTATTATACTCCTTTTACAATAGAGCTGACTCAGCCACAAACAGGTTATCATGCCCAGGTACAGGTGACTTAGGTGAGATGTGATCTGCTCTCCATCGATTGCCTCTAGTGTGAGCAAGTCAGTCCGTGAGTTTGGGGCCCACACAGAAAGATGCCGGCCACCCTGTTTCCACCTAGGCCTCACAAATATTTTATTTAACATTTTTCCTTTAAATGACTCGTATTTTCTCAAATATATTTGTATTACTACTGGTACCCCAGAGAAAGAGAACCAATAGGATGTACACAGATTGAATTAGAAGGAAAAAGATTTATTTTAAGAAACTGGCCCGTGTGTGTGTGTGTGTGTGTGTGTGTGTGTGTGTGTGTGGTGGGTGCTGGCTAACATGAGGCTCCAGCACAGGCCAACAGCCTGAAACTGTGTCGGGGGCTGAGGGTGCACTCTTTACTGTGGTGAAGGCAGTCTGGAGGGAGAATTCCTTTCTCATTGTGTCATGCTGCAGTCAGAGTGAACTGTAATTCCTTTGTCACCTGGGGACCTTGGTCTTTTCTCCTAAGGACTTCCACTAACTGAATGAGGTTTACTAATAATGTGGGCCAGACTCTGCTTCATTCCAAGTCTATTGATTTAAATGTTAATCACGTCTAGAAAACGACATCAGAGTGACATTACACTAATGTTTGAGCAAAGAACCTAGTGAAGCGAATGTGAAAAATTAAACATCACAAAAGAAAAATTTGCTAACTCTACTAATATTTAGAATCAGTCTTACTTTCTTACTTCCAGAGATTATGCTAAAATATATATAGTGATTGATATATAAAACAAGTGTAATATATTCTGGGATATATATCATATATAATGTATGCTAATGATATGTAGTGATTAGGCTTATATATTAATATATATATAGTGCATGTAATATATATGTATTGATATTTTATATATCACATATATATCATGTATATATATCATATGTGATGTCTACTTTCACATGAATTAAAAGTCTACGTTTAAAGGTCACTTTCAAATACTCTGGTCACCAACAACACTATTAAATTAATTATTACACCTTATCATATGAAACTTTTTTTTTCCTGACCTGGATCTAAAAGAAAAACAGGTCTGAGAATGCCTTTGCTCAATAAGTGGGAGAATTGTGATTTATATTTCTAGGATCTGATTACTTACACTCTTTTTTTTTTTGTAAATATTTATTTTTTTAGGTGTAGATGGACACAACACAGCGCCTTTATTTTTTTTTTAAAGAGAGAGTGATAGAGGGAGAGAGAGAGAGAGAGAATTTTTTTAATATTTATTTTTTAGTTATCGGTGGACACAACATTGTTGTTTGTATGTGGTGCTGAGGATCCAACCCAAGGCCTCCCAGTGGTGTAGTGCTGTGTAAGCTCACAAAGCACAAGGGTAAACCGCCTGGTGGGAATGACAGTGATTTTTCATCAAAGAAAAAAAGAAAGAAAAATGACCCCTAGTAGGTAATGGCTAACATGTCCAGTCACCAACCCAAAGGAAGACTTAAAATATCCTCTTAGATCATGTCTTTGTACTATAGATGTTTTTGCATGATTATATATATATATATATATTTTTTTTTGGGGGGGGGACCTGGGATTGAACTCAGGGGCACTCGGCCACTGAGTCACATCCCCAGCCCTATTTTGTATTTTATTTAGAGACAGAGTTGAGCTGCTCACTGAGTTGCTTAGCACTTCACTTTTACTGAAGCTGGCTTTGAACTCGTGATCCTCCTGCCTTAGTATACACATTAGTGGGACTTATCATAGATTTTACATATATATAAATAAGTCTGGCTAAGATGTATGTAGCTAGCGTGTTCCTCCCCAGGACCTGCTGTTGGGGACCCTGCCCAGTCTCTCACTGTGTGCACCTTTTGTTTTTCTCAATAAAATCAGTCTGTGCCTCACTTTGACAGGTCCCTAAATTCCTTTCTGGGACAAAGTCAAGAACCTTAGGACCTGAGTCGAGGTTCCCCTCCCTCTCTCTCTCTCTCTCTCTCTCTCTCTCTCTCTCTCTCTCTCTCTCTCTCTCTCTCTCTCTCTCTCTCTCTCTCTCTCTCTCCCCCCCCCCCCCGCGGTCCCAGTGACACTCCTTCTTATTTAGAAAGTATTTATTCAGGGTCTGCACATCACATACAGTGACCCTTCCTTTGGGTGGCTCCCCTTTTCAAAACCGCTGTCCTGGAGGGGCTGGACCTGCTAGGCTGTGGGTAGGTCCGCAAAAACTTTCTGACAAATAGGACCCAGACATCGTGGCCGCGCAGTCTCAGGCTGGACAAAGGAAGAGAGAAAGCCGTGTTTGGGTGGACGGGCTGAACCCAGCCCAGAGGACCGGCTACGCGGGGGAAGGGAAAGTGTCGTCGCCCACGCGGTCCTTTGCTCACAACCCTTGCTCTGCGCCCCGCGGTGCCGACACAGGGAACCCGAGCCTGGCCTGCACACGGACCCCGGGAATGACTAAGCAGATGACAGCGCGAGTGCGGGGGCCGGGACACCAGCGAGGTCCCCGGGTTCAGTTCCAGGAACTGAAGTGGTGGAGTGGGGACAGCAGTCTGGAGAAATTAGGAAACGGCTGCGGGGCGGCAGGAACACTGTGTACGGAAAAAACACACAGTCCCTCGGCCGAAGGAACAGTTCCCGGCTGTGTGCACCGAGCGGAGCGGCAGGATCCCGCCAGGGGCGCGCGTGCAAGAACCTGGGAGGGGACTTTGCTCTCGGCGGTCACCTGACTATGCAGGCTCCCTGGCTCTTATGGTTCGCCTCTCTCTGCATTTGCAACCTCCCGGGGTCCCCGAAAGGATCCCGATTGCTTCTGCGCCTCTGGGATCCTTCCCAGTTACAGACCGAGGTCCCCAGCAGTGGAGGGCGCATTCTGAGTATTGGCTGGGTAGGACTCACTTCTTTTGTAGTTCTAACGCCTTCCTTCTTGCCAAACACCTTTGTCTTCCCTTAGAGCATTAATACCCTTCCAGCAAATCTCATTTCAGAGGCCAGAGTATTCACGCTCATAACCCGCCCCTGCTCCATGTCACATTGCCTGAGCCTCAGTGCTTTGTCCATCCAGTGTCCTCATAAAATAGGAACTCTATGTACAATAAGAAAATTGCTTATTCTGAGCCAAATACCAGTGGCCATGGCACCAGAACCCCAATTCAAGTGACCCTGAATGACTTGGAAAACGTTATAATTCAAGTGACTTAAATGACCCCTGGAAGACATTACATGAACTTCTGTAATCACACAACAAAAGAACTTCATAAACCAATATGTTTAGCAATTATACCGGTGAGAGTATGAAGTAGGTGGGCTACAGCAAGGTGGGGAAATCCCTTTTGTAAGTTCCAGATGTTTTTTTTTTTTTTCCCCCCAGCATCTTAGCTTTAGGGTTGATGGAGGTTAGAGGTCAGCTGAGCTTAGAGATGCATCCTGGGAGTTTTACCCAATAGTCAGAAGAATGGTAGGTCAGATACAAAACTTAGGGATTTCAGTACACACCAGCATTTGAGCTGCCCAGACTGAAGAGGAGGCAGTGGATTTTGTCTCTTCCAGATGAAGGACAAAAGGCCATGCCATCCTGTGGGGAGGGAAGCAGAGCTATAATGCACTGTGCCCTGAGTGGGACAGGCCAGGCCTTGCACTGAGCGGGTAGCATGTCCGCTGAGTGCTGTGTTTCCTGCACCTCCTTGCCCACTGCAAGGCCTTCTCATGCTCACAGGTGGCCCTGCAAATGCCAAGAGTGCAGGCGCATCTCCTGCAGGAAGAGTGAGTGTGGGGTCTTTCCTGGGAAACCAAGGGCTGGCCAGGAGCCAGGGGAATGATCCTGATCTCAACAGGTAGGAGCAGGCCATGATAGGAAGACTCAGGCATCCATCCCAGATCTCAGCTTTACCAACAGAAGATAAAATAAAATGAATTAGTATTAAAAAGAATAAATACTTCATCTAGAACAAATCTTACCTATACTATGGCCTGCCTGGATAAGGCTGGGCAATTCTCTTCAAATCCCCAGTCACTTTACCAGTTCCAAGTGGCCAAGGTCTGGAACTTGAAAGAGTTCAGGCTGACTTGGGGAGAAATTTCCAAGGATTCAGAGCCAAGACATAATAGAGAGCTCTTGGGGGTCAGTACCAGGCAGGTCATTGGCTCTGGGCTGGCCAGAATTCATGGTACCCACAGGTTGTCTGGGCTGGTGTTCAAGGTGTGTGTGTGATTCACACACTGGGGCTGGCCTGGGAACTGTTCTGTGAGCATATCTAGTACAAGTATGTAGTGTTTGTAAATCTATTTCTTTTCTTTTTCTTTCTGGTTTGTTTGTTTTGGTACTGGGGATTGAACCCAGGGGTACTTTGCCCCTGAGCTACATCCCCAGTTCTTTTTTTTTTTTTAATTTTGAGACTAGGTTTCACTAAGTTGCTTGAGGGTATCAATAAGTTGATGAAGCTGGTCTTGAACTTTTGATCCTCTTGCTTAAGCTTCACAAGTCACTGGAGTTACAGGTGTGTGCCATCACGCCCAGCTGTAATTCTTTTATTTTTGTTTTTGCTTTTCATGTATTTATTGAAATATTTCTACAAGATCTAATCCAATGGGTTCCTATTTTGTGGTTTTGTTTTTAATAGTAATTCATTTTATTTACTTTATTTACATATACACAAAGCAGCCTGGCCTGGTGTGCTTAGACCTGTATTCCCTTCATTATCATCTATTACATGATCATGTGACCTGTGGTCCAAAGAGAATTATTCACTCTTGCCACAAAACTGTGATCCACACTAGGGAGGAACATAAAGCTAGGAGCAACTCCGTCCTCATATCAGATACAGAATTATGATTAACATTTCTGCAACCATCTGGACCATGTTACTTAACATCTCCTGTTAAAATGGTTCATGTTCCTATAATTTATATGAAAAACAAACCCTACCAACACAGAAAATGAGCATCAGTCTCATTCCAGATAGAGAAGATAGCCAGAAAAAAAAAATGTCCAAGTCTGTAAAGATACAGACAAAATATATAGATGCCACTTACAGATGGCTCTTATCACTGGTCAAGGTGGAGCTGGCGGCTCGCTCTGGTTGTGCAGAGGGTGGAGGATATGCCTGGGTCTAAGCGAGGTTTCATCACGGACCTCTTTCCTGGAGGAGGCTGATGGGATTCCAGTTCCTGATCCACTTCCTAGCTCTGGGACTTCGAGCAAGTTCCTTGAGTTCTTTGTGTTGTAGTTGTTTGACTCATAAATAGTATTTCCCTTTATTGTAAGGTTCAGAATGTAAGCGATCAAATAGGGCCTGACATTAGAGACTACATGTTGTGCAGTGGTCAGGAATATTGAAAGAGAAATACTCACTTCTCTTGCTATTTAGTGCAGGGTCTGCATATCACCTAAAATAATCCCTCTTTCGGGGCATCCCCAGTTTTCAGACTGCCATCCTGGAGTAGAGTGGGACTGCTAAAATGTAGATAATCCCAGGAGAATACTAAGCAAAGAAAGACCCTAGCAGGGTGCCCACACATCCCCTCAAGCACGAAGAATGGAAGGGAGAGAGCCCTGGGACACTGTTGGCCTCTGTCCTGTGCACAGGAGGAGGGGTCCAAAGGACTGAGACAGAGCCACGGGCCAAGCGGGGGAGGGGAAGCTCATAGGCAGGGCTAGTTCTTTGCACAAAACGTCCTCTCCCAGCTGTCCAGGGGCATGACGAGTCTGGGGTTGCACACGGACTCCAAGAAAGCGACTCTGAGGACAACAGCGCTGCTGACGAGCATAGACAGGGCAGAACGCACGGGGGCGTTGATGGCCATTAATCTCGGGGAAATTGGGACTCCGCGTACCGCACGTCGCAGGGCCCCTCCGGCGCCAGCCGGCGCCAAAGGGGCGGTCCTGCGGTGCGCACGGAGCTTAGCTTGGGGAGTAGCTCGCCGGGTGCTACCGGAGTCGCGGGGTGCACTCAGCTCCGCCCCTCGGGTGCAAGGGCCGGGGCGGGGCTTTGCGCCCGGGCCGATCACCTGACTGCACAGTAAACGGGCCGCTTGCAAGGCTCTAGCGCGCTTCCAGGAGTCCCACTTACTTTTCGTCGCTCACTTTGCCTCTCTAGTCTCACCAAGAGCTCGAAGGAGCCCCCAGTTCTTCCTGCGTCACTGAAAAGTTTTGGGTCCTTAAAATACCCGTAAACCGATCACAGAATAGATGTCCCTGGGAGTGCAGGGTGCATTTTGAGTCCTGGCTGGAATAGACTTGTAGTGCTTTTTTCTCTTGCCAAGCATCTTCATCAGCTCTTAGAGAATTTCCAACCTTACAACGTGTCCCCTTTCAGAGCTCAGACTGCTCAGGCTCATAACTGCCCTGCTCCATGTCAGCCAGGCAGTGGGGGATACTAGTCTGAACCTAACTGCACTGCCCAGCATTTAAGTTGCGTAGACCAGAGCGGGAGGCAAGAAACATTGATTCTTCCGGATCAAGGACATTAGGCTCATTATAGCCTATGGGGAGACAAGTGGGATTAGGCGTCCTTGAGGTCTTACTGGGACAGAGCTAGTAGGCTGGCATTGCACTGAGCTGGGCACTTTTGCGGACCAATTGCTTTTTCTCCTGCAGCACACTCCTTGCTCACTGCCTGCCTTTCTCCTCTTTACAGGCAGCTCCTGCAAATGCTTAGAGTGAGTGTAGGGCCTCTTTACAGGCAGCTCCTGCAAGAAGAGCGAGTGCAGGGCTTTCCCTGGGAATTTGGGGACTGGATTGATTCAGAGGTCAGACCCAGAGTGTAGTAGGTAGGAGCAGATCCATGATCAGCTCCCCTGACATCCTCTTCCCTCAATACCTGATACAGCAGCAGACAAGGAGAACTTTAGAGATGGTTAATTTCCAACCTTTGTTTCTTAGAACAAGGAAACTGAGACCCAGAGAGTACACCAGGCAGACAAGCACAGGCCCAACACTTAAGGAATGGACTTTCTTTACCATAGTTCTGGGGATTTCTGGCTTTCCTTTGTCCCCATGGGACCTATCACTGCCCATCCAAGCATTTGGCCCTGTACTGGGCTCAGGTGAGTTTGAGCAGCCTTCTTATAGCATGATTCACCCCAAAGGTCCATCAGCTGCCTCCTCACAGAGCAGCTGAGGGTCTTCAACTAAGAGTCCTGTGGGGCTGGGGCAGAGCTCCAGCCAGGCCTGCTGGGAGATGCTGGTAAGTCTGCTCTGACTTCTTGCTCTCCTCTTTCTTCCCCAGGCTGCTGGTCTGCCAGTCTGTGCGCCCAAGACTGTGTCCACAAAGGGGCATCAGACAAGCACCACTGCTGTACCTATGTGGGGCAAGCCCTGCTCCCATATCTAAATAGAGTGATGTGTGCAAACACAGACTTTTCATGCATCCCTGGCCCTTTGTTGCATTTCTTTCTCTATGAAATATGTGAATGATAATAAAAAGTTGCAGATTGATTCTGCCTCTGGGTTTTGTTTGTTTGTTTGTTTGTTTGTTTGTTTGTTTTTGTGAGCCCTGAACCATGTTCAGCAGAACTGGGGTGCAAACCATTGCACTGGGAGTGCAGAAACCTGAGAGTTGCAACCATATCCTATCAAGATAAACCTGGTGCCTTAGGCAGATCAGTTTACCTGTCTCGGTTTCAGTTTCTCAGCTGAAAACATTAAGAACATTATACTAGATGGTATGAGGACACTGGAATCAAGCACAGACATAAGCTTTGGTAAGAAAATGAACATGCACAAAATACAGCAGCCAACTTTCAATAAATACATAAAACAACAGGGAAATAAAAGAATTACAGCCAGGCGCAGTGGTGCATGCAGGATTGCAAGTTCAAAGCCAGCCTCTGCAAAAAGCAAGGTGCTAAGCAACTCATTTTTATTTAGAGACCTTGTCTGGGTCTGGGAATGTGGCTTAGTGGTCAAGTGCCCCTGAGTTCAATAAAAAAGAATTACAAACATTATATATTTTTAAAGGAGTGTGAATTGCAGATGGGAGACAGTTTGCAGGCTTTATCCAGTGCACCTGGTCATCCCTATGAGGAACCATTAGTCTTGGCTTGCACAGGATGCTCACAGGATGCTCAGTGACACCTAAGAACTGTTATAATGTGGCTCTGAATCTTTGACAGTTCCTTGTAAGGTCAGGCTGAAGTCTGCTCCTACTTCAAATTTTAGTCCTTGAATGCTTAAAATCAGCAAAGTGACTAGGATTTGGAGAGAATTCAGGGAAGAACTTTTTGCAGATGAAGTACCTTGTGTCTGTCTATGCAAGACTGACATGAGATAATGCAGTTTCCAAGCTACCGTGACAGGAGTGAGAAGTTCTTTCCCTTAGCTCCTTGTAGAAGGAATTGCTGTTTGATATTCGAAGAAAGTGATGAGTCATGTGGTCCAGGGCAGGACTGTGATTGCCTGCAGGTTTCCTGTGAGAAAGAGGGTTTCAGGAGACAGCTTGTGCCATGTGCGTGAGTTTTGGTGTCAGATGTCCTGGTCAACAGTTCACTTCACCCCCTACTGCCCATTTAAAGGCTCTCTGAGCTTCCTTCGTTCATTTGAAGAGAAAAGATTGTATATCTATGGAGGGATAAAATGTGATCATGGACTGGCTTCTGGATAGAACTTTCTTTATATGTGTGTAGCTCAACCACTGAACTACATCCTCAAATCTTTTTATTTTACTTTGAAAAAGGGTCTGGCTAACTTGCCAAGGCTGACCTTGAACTTTCGATGCTCCTGCCTCAGCCTCCCTAGTTGTTGGGATTACAAATGCACCCTACTGCCCCAAGCTACACTACAGCATTTTAATCATTAGGTCTCCATGACTTTCTGGAGTCAGAATTCTGTTAGGTTCCATTAGGTTCTTGGAAAAGGCCCAAATGCTTGGGAAGCATAACTGTGGAATGCAACTGCTGATGGATTTGAACTCCACTGACCTATTCCAAAACCATGAGTATGGCCAGGTCAGGTGGCTCATGAATGTAATCCCAGCTATTTTGGAGGCTGAGGCCAGAGAATCCCAAGTTTAAGGTCAGCCTCCCTAGTTGAGCCAGACCGAAAATAAAGCACAAAGGGCTTGGATGTAGCTCAGTGGTAAAATGCTTGTCTGGTATTTGTAAGGCCCTGGGTTCCATTCCCAGTCTCACAAAACTGAATAAGCGCAGTTCTTACACTCTAAGCCTTTCTCAAGCTATTGACCCTCACTTTTGTGGGGCCAATGAGAATGAATGTGCAGGGTTGGTCCTGAACTCCAGAAGAGCAAGGAGACCTGTCCACGGTCCCACAGCTCAGCAGTAAAGGTGTGAATGGATTAGTGCTATAGTGTCCTTATGCCCTAGACACAGCTGCCATAATATGTCGTCACTGGATTCTACATTCTGCCCCTCACAGCTCTGAGCGGGAAGGGTCCTTGGTTCATGAATTCAGTTGTGCCTTTGATTTGAGAGAAGGTACTTGGAGGGAAGAGAGGTCAGAGCTCTGCAGGGGCATCTGATTGTCTGCTCAGATGTCTTCCCACTGGTGCCTCTGTGCCAGATTTCAGTGTCCTGCTCTTTCACTTCACGGGACAGGGTGACATAGGGTGGAGGGTGAGGGCATGATGATGCAGTCCACTTTCCTGAGTATGAATCTCAACAGTGTCACTTCAATCTGTCTCAGTCTCCTCCGCTGCAAATGGGGCATAATAAGAGGGTGGGACATTTAGGACTAAATGACTTAATGGATGTGAGACCATAGCATGGCTCTGGCCAAGTGACGACTGCTCCATAACTTATTTACTTATTTGTCGTATTACTGGTGACTGGACCCAGAGCTTACTCCCCAATGCTGAGTGATGCTCCACCAGTGAGC
This sequence comes from Spermophilus citellus, assembly GCF_964194105.1. NCBI lineage: Eukaryota > Metazoa > Chordata > Mammalia > Rodentia > Sciuridae > Spermophilus > Spermophilus citellus. The sequence continues at coordinate 42,824,507 of NC_138200.1, forward strand.
GACATCCTCAGCTCTTTTTAAAATTTTGAGACAATCTCCTTAGGTAGTCCAGGTGGCCTTGAACAACCCTTACACTTCAGCCATCTAAGGAGCTGTGATTACAGGCATGCACCACAACCTGTGGCTATGGTGTTTTTTGTTATTTTTTTCACAGCGCAGAAGACATTTTACTCACAGCAATAAGCCATGCCTGGCGGGCCCAGCTCTGTGTCCTTGGTTCTTCTCATAAGCCACATGAGCGTGTGACCTGTAGCCCAGCAGTTCCGAGCTCCTCTGCTCTTCCCTCTACACACTGATCCACACTGGGTAATAAGCAGTGCCCAACACACTTGGTGTCCTTCGTGAGTGATGCCCCAGAGTGCCTGCCATTTCTGGACCTCTGCATGGAGGTGTCACCTCACATTTTTCTTTGACAGAACTTGTATTTTATTAAAGTCACTTGCATGAAGAGCAACCCTTCTCCACTACTGGGTGTGAGAACCAGTCTCACTTGCAGGAGGCGGCCATGAAATGACACCTATCCCTTCAGTGCCACTCTTGTGGCTCCCTTGATTGACTGGAGCTTCCTCTTTTCTTTGATTTCAAGCAGTAGAGAGGTGGGGAGGACACGTAGGCCAAAGGGAAGTTCCATCCTTGACCTCTTTCCCTGTGAATTTGGGTTCAGATTCAGCATCCCAGGTCCTGGCCCTGTGACCCCGGGCAGGGAACGTCAACTCCTTGTCTTGTAGATATTTTCTTAGAAAAACAGGTTAAATGGTATTTACTGAAGGTTTTGTGAGTTCAAAGATCCAAAGTGATCAAACAGGGCTTGGCATAACTAAAGTGTCTATTTATCAGAAATATGGGGGCGGGGGGCAAGCGGTGATACACACCTGTAATCTCATTAACTCAGGAGTTTTGAGACAAAAAGGATTGTAAATTCAAAGCCAGCCTCAACAATTTAGCAAGGCCCTAAGCAACTTAGTGAGACCCTGTCTCAAAACAAAAAATAAAAAGTGCTGGGGATGTGGCTCAGTGGCCAAACACCCCTGGATTCAAAAATAAAATAGCGGGTGCATTGGTGCGCTCCTATAATCCCAGTGGCTCAGGAGGCTGAGACTGGAAGGATTGAGTTCAAAGCCAGACTCAGCAATTTAGCGAGGCTCTAAGCAACTCAGTGAGATCCTGTCTCTAAAGAAAATGCAAAATAGGGCTGGGGATGTGGCTCAGCGGTCAAGTGCCCCTGAGTTCAATTTCCAGTACCTCCCCCCCAATAATAATGAAATAAATATCAAAAGGAAAGTAAGCAGATACCTGGCTTCTGTACTTAACTCAGGGTCTGCACATCACCTAACAAGTGGCTCTCCTTTGGGGACCCCAGGCTTTGGGACTCCCCATCCACGTATGTGGCCTGGTTAGGCTGTGGGAAGCTACAGGTGAGTTTAAGCAGCTCAGAAACCTGACAAAAGTACCCAGGCATCTTCTCTGAAGTGCAGAAGGGAAGGAGGGAGGAAGAACCCCTTGTGTCCCTATGCGACTATGCAAAAAAGAAACATGACATAAATGACTAAGGGGACAGGGACAGGCGACACAGGGGAGGTGGATGACAAACTGATGGTCAGTGTTCTGCCCACATTTCCGTGGCTCCCCTCCTGGACTGGTGCAGATCTGGGTCAGTGAGCACGAGGCTGGGGCTGCACAGAGATCAGAGAAAGGAAAAAACGGAGGGAAAGGGCGCCAGAGCTGGGCTGCGGGAATGGGTTCCCGGAACTCACAGGAGCATTGGGGGTGGGGATCCTCTAGGAAGGTTGGAAGGGGCAGCAGGGACACCGCATGGGGCGGAGTGCACAGCCCCTCTGGCGCCGGCAGCACGGGGGCGGGGTGCTGCACACGGACCCCTGCGCGCGGCCCTTGGTGTGCGCCGAGCTCAAGGCCAGCGGGCCGTGCGGATTCGGCGGGGCGAGTGCAGGGCGGGGGCGGGGCCTTTGCGCCCGGCCCGCCCCCGACTATAAAGGGAATAGGGCGGCTTCCCAAGCTCCAGCACGCTTTCCTGCAGCTGCTCCGCCTGCTAGATCTTTGCTGGGACCTCGACTCACTTCCATTCGAAATGGACCCCAACTGCTCCTGCGCAACTGGTAAGGCTCCCCGGCTTTCAGGGACTTCGGAATTGCATTTCTCAGCCTGGCCCCTTTGGTTGGGGGAGGGCACACCCTTAGTTCCGAGTGAAGTAGACTCTTTACTTTCCACTCCTTTCTCTGCCTAAGTGTCATCAACATCCTTTTGGATCCCCACCACCACCACCACCACCACGCAACAGCTGACCTCCCATTTCAGAGTAACCACAGGGAGGTTCAAAGCCGCCCTGCTCCATTATCACCTTCCTGAGCTAGGTCTGGAACCAGGGGCGCTCCTTCCCTGGGGAGAAAACACCAGGGGGTGCCTGGTGCTTCCCAGCAGCAGTGTGGAGAAGATGGAATGACACTTCAGCGGTTCTCTGTGGGACAGGAGCTGCCAGGGCTGGATCATCGTGGCCACGGGTGCAGGATGTCAGTGACATCCCTCTGCTGGGTCTCCAGCATCACACTCATAACTCCCTGCCTGTCTTTAATCCTTTACAGGTGACTCCTGCACCTGTGCCGGCTCTTGCACATGCAAAGAGTGCAAATGCACCTCCTGCAAGAAGAGTGAGTTTGGGGACTTCCTTGGGAAGCTGGGCTGGCTGAGGCTGGGAGGGAACCCAGAGCTGGCTCCTGTGTAAGCCTCTGGGGAACAGGTCTTCCTTTGCCTCCAGAGATCATTCCACTTCCTCTCCAGACTGAGCTCAGATGAGCCAGAGCAGCCTTTTCTATAGGGATACAAACCCCAAAGTTGTTTCTTATTGTCCCAGAATGGAGCTGAGCTCTTATAATAACGTGGGCTGGGGAGGAGCTGCTGTGCGCTGAGTCTGTTCTGACCTCTCACTCTTCGCATTTTTCCCCAGGCTGCTGCTCCTGCTGCCCTGTGGGCTGTGCCAAGTGTGCCCAGGGGTGTGTCTGCAAAGGAGCATCAGACAAGTGCAGCTGCTGCGCCTGAGGTGGAGTGAACCCTGCTCCCATGTGTACATAGGGCCCTGTGGGCAAACCTGGATTTCCTATCCTTGTATCCAGACCTGTTTGAATCATCCCTTTTTCTACAAAGCATGTGAATGATAATAAAATGTGTTTACTTGATTTTTGACTCTGGTTTTCTTTGTGTGCTATGACTATAAGGAACTGAGGCAGGGGAGTGAATTCTAACTGCAGAGCCTTGGAATTATTAGCCTGTAAATACTGTGTTCCTGCAAACAGAGTGATGCTACTGAGCTTCATAGAAAAGTTTTGGGCCAAATCCATTTGAGGAGTCCGTGTGGGCGATTGTGAGGGGGATACTCCATTCTCATGTGAAGTGTTGAAGGCATGGAAACTTCTTGATTTTTTTTTTAATTATCTGATTTCCTGGACTAACTTCCCTTCCTCATTGGATTTTTAGGCTTGAAAGTGACTTTAGGGGGGTGAGGCTATAGCTCAGTGGTAGAGTGCTTGCCTCACCAGTGTGAGGCGCTGTGTTCGATCCTCAGCACCACATAAAAATAAATAATAAATAGTGATTTTTTTTAAAAAAAGAAAGTGACTTTAGGGTATGAACTCCAACTTCCCAGTTCTTTTGTCCTCAGGGGTACTCAAAACCCCATTGTGAAGAAACAATTTTTATTTTATTTTCTCTAGAAAATAATTTTTTTCTTTTTCTCTAGAAAATTAATTCTAGAGAAAATTAAATCCAAGAACAAAATTCACAAACCCATTTTTTAGATTCAACAGGAAAATTTCAATAAATGCATGAAGGGGGGGGGGAAACTAACAATCTACACACTTTGCACATATGTTCATTGGCAATATGCATTGCAGACTGGAAACAGTGTGCAGACTCCCCAGTGTGTGGCCTCCTGTGACCTAGCTGCACTGGTCAAGATATTTTTACTAGGAACCCTCAATCTTACTTCACCCAGATCTACTGACAGGGCACTTACTGATTCCTCAGCATACCCTGTTTTCTTGGGTCCTGGGGATTGAACCCAGGGTTGCTTAACTACTGAGCCACATCCCCAGCCCTCTTTAATATTTTATTTAGACACAGGGTCTTGCTGAGTTGCTTAGGGCCTCTCTAAAATGCTGAGGGTGGCTTTGAACTGGTGATCCTCCTACCTCAGCCTCCCGGCTACCCTGTTTTCATTTGGCAGTGAGTCTTTGGATGTCCCTACCAAATTCAGGATGAATTTGCTCCTCTTTCTTTTTTTTTTTTCTGGTACCGGGGATCATTCATCCCCGGGATGCTACGTTGTTCTCAGGAATCATCTATGCACTGAGCTAAAGTAGTCCTCAGACTCTCCCTCTCTTTTCTTTTGGAGTTAGGGTCCTGATAAGTTGCTTATGGACTCACTAAATTGCTGAGACTGGCTTTTAATTTGCCATCCTCCTGCCTCAACCTCCTGAGCCTCGGGGATTACAGGTGTGTACCACTGTGCTAGGCTTGCTCCTCTTTCAATCCCAGCCTTCAGCTTTGTGTCTAGGGACCTGGAGGGAACAGCTTAGCATTTTTCTAGCAATATAACATATGTGAGCTCCTGATGAACTACTTCGTGTCTCTGTATGCAGGGGTGAAACTGGAGTCTACCTGCTGAGGGTGTGGTGGTGTTCTCTAGGAAGGACTGAGGTCCTGTTCATAGGAACCAGTGAGACAATGAACCGGAAGGTTTGTCAAGATTGTCCTGTCTTTCATAGTAGTAGACCACCTGCCCAAGGTCCCATAAGTTCAGCAGTAAAGATGTGAATGAATTAGCGATATAGCTGTCCTTACGCCTTGGACACAGCTGGCACAACAGGATGTCACTGGATGCCCCACTCTGCCTCTCAGTTTTGAGCTGGAAGGGCCCTCAGGTGGCAAGTCCAATTGTGCCTCTGATTTGAGAGAAGGTACACGAAGGGTAGAGAGGTCTCAGATCTCTGCAGGGGCATCTGACTGCCAGCTCAGTGGTCTTCCAGTGGTGCCTCAGTATAGATTTGAGTGTTCCAGACTTCCACAGGATAGGGTGACCTAGGGTGACCTAGGGTGAAGGGCAAGGCAGGATGTTGCAGTCAGCCTGGCTGAGTGCAAATCTCACCAGTGTCCCTTCATGATGCAGCCTCTCTGGGCTCGGTCTCCTCTACTGTATAATGGGCATAATAGACTTGGGCTTGTGTGAGCAAAGGAGTGGATACATGCAAAGAACTTAGAATGGTGCCAGGCACACGATGAGGGTGGTAGGGTATTAGGCAGTCTTTCATCATCTTTAAGCCAGCCTGGTGTTGCCCTGTGTCCTCTGTTATTCTCATCAACCACTTATGCATGTGTCTCTGACCCAGTCCTTCAGTCTTCCCTGCTGTGACAAAGGACTGCAGTGGGGACCGGGACAGACAGTTCAAGGTAGGCAAAGGTGACACGTGTAGTTTATGCGCACAACTCCCCGACTGCTCTCCCGGTCTTAGAGATGCGGAAATGTAGGCACGAGGTTGGCACTGCATACACACTCCTCTGGGAAGGCTAAGATGACTCCGTGGTTCAGGGCTGCGGGTGGGGGACGGCCACTACCGGTTTCCTGGAACGATCGGGGGTGAAGGTGACCAGCAAACTTGAGGGAACTGGTAAGGGGCAGCGGAGCAGCAGGGACATCGCGCGGGGCCGCACCCAGCCTTCCAAGGGGGTCAAAGGGACAGCTTCCGCCGTGCGCACCCCTGAGCCTGGCGGGGGCGGGGAAGGGGCGGGGATTGTGCGCCCGGCCCTCGAAGTGCGCTCAGCTCGGAGGCGGCGGGCGGCACCGACTCACCCGCGCGCTTGCAAAGGCTGGGCGGGCCCGTGCGCCCGGCCCCCTGCGCCCGGCCCCCTGCGCCCGGCCCCCTGCGCCCGGCCCCCTGCGCCCGGCCCCCTGCGCCCGGCCCCCTGCGCCCGGCCCCCTGCGCCCGGCCCCCTGCGCCTGCTATAAAAGGAGCAAGCGGGGTTTGGGGTCCTGCAGCTCTTCTTCGTTTGCACCTGTTGCTTCGGGTCGCCAGCTTCAGTCGGACTCGAGATGGATCCCAACTGCTCCTGCGCCACTGGTAAGGGTCCCTGACTTGATTCTGAACTACAGGATAAAGTGTCCCTAGGTTTTAGGAAGTCACTTTTTTGGGGGAAGGGGGGATACCGGGGATGAAACTCAAGGGCCCTCAACCACTGAGCCACATCCCCAGCCCTGTTTTGTATTATATTTAGAAATAGGGTCTCACTGAGTAGTTTAGCGTCTTGTTGTTGCTGAGGCTGGCTTTGAACTCGCGATCCTCCTGCCTCAGCCTCCAGAGCCGCCGGGATTACGGGGCGCCACCGTGCCTGGCAGGGTCATATTTTGAGTTCTGAGCTAAATGGATTCTTCATTTGCTCTCTATGTTCCTTTTTCAATGAGCTCCTGACAATACTTCTATCTTCCCCGTGCCTGCACGTGGGAAGGAGTTCAGAGCACTGAGACTCAATGCTGTCCTCCTGATGTCACTCAACTGGTCAGGGTGGCTTCTGGCTCCAGGCCTTGAAGTAGTTAGGGTGATTGAAGGCAGAGGAGGTTGCTTCTTTGGAACTCAGGAGATAATAAGGTCTTGGCCTCCAGTCCTAGTTATCCTGGGCTGGAGTCTGGGACCTTCTTTGTGAGGTAAAAGCAGGAGGTAGCACTTCCCCTTCCTGGAAGGGAAGGGAAGAAAGACCCTGCTTCTCTGCCTCCCGCTTGAGCTGGAAAGGAGCTGTTGGGACTGGCCCTGCTGGATGGAGAAGCATCTCTGGAGGTTAATGGCAAGCACTGCTGCATCTCCTGGCTCACTGCCTCTCTCCTTCCAGGTGACTCCTGCACGTGTTCCGGCTCCTGCAAATGCAAAGAGTGCAGGTGCACCTCCTGCAAGAAGAGTGAGTGGGGGCCCTTCCTTGGGAAGCTGGGCTGCCTGAGTCAGAGGAGCCACTCAGAGCTCAGCAGGCAGGAGGGGGCCAATGAGCGTCTTCATCCCGGTCCCTCAGCACCTGATTCAGAAACAGAGGGCTAAAAGAGCCATAGAGAAGGGAGAGTCCCCACCTCTCATTACAGAACTGTGATCCTGAGGCCTAGAGAGGTCACCTACTTGTGTCAGGGTCTGAGTCAGATCCTGAACGTAGGTCTTGCTTCTTGAAGCAGCTTTCTCCATATACCCAGGTCCTGATGTACTGAGCGCACAGGATCTTGGGGTTTCTGACCTGCTGGGTCAGGGTTTTCCTGTAGTTATCCCAGTGCTTCCCTGGCCCTCGCCAGAGCTGCTTTGGCAGGGGTTTGCCCTGTCTTGAGTGTTCTCATTTCATTGTAGAGTTTGGGAGACTTGGCCTTCCTTTACCCCCAGAGACCCATGCCCTGCCTTTCCAGGCTCTCTGTCATGTGGTCCTGAACTAAGGGTCTTGTGGGCTGGGGGCAGAGCTGGAGCCGGGCTTACCGTGGGGCTAAGTCTGCTCTGACCTCTCATTCTCCCCTTTGCTCCCCAGGCTGCTGCTCCTGCTGCCCCGTGGGCTGTGCCAAGTGTGCCCAGGGATGCGTCTGCAAAGGGGCAGTGGACAAGTGCAGCTGCTGTGCCTGAGGTGGGGAGAGTCTCGTGTCCACTTGTGCATAGAGTGACCTGTGAAAACCTGGATTTTTTTTGTTTGTTTTTTACACTTCTCACCCATTTACATAAAATATCTCATTTCATTTAAATGCATATGGAATTTGACAATAAATTATTTTGACTTCATCTGCCTCATGGTGTGTGGGGATATGGAAGTTGGTTCTCATTGGGCTGTAGGAGATTGCACTTTAAAGGAGGCAGGAGGGAGGAATAGCAGGGACGGGTCCAAGTGCATGCACACTATTTTTTTTTCCCTCCTAGTACCAAGGATGAAACCCATGGATGCTCTACCACTGAGCTACATGCTCATCTCCAGCCCTTTTTATTTTATTTTATTTTTTTGAGTCAGGATCTCATTGAGTCATCCAGACTGGTATTACAACCTATGGTCCTCCTGCCTCAGCCTCCAATTCACTAGGATTATAGGCATGTACCGCTGGCCCAGCTCATGCGATCTATTTTGGACTTGGCTCTCCTCTGAGCTATGGAAGAGGATTTCCCCTACAATATTCTAGAAATAGTCAGTTGGTGGTTGCTCCCCTTTTTGCCTATATCTGTCACAAACTAAACTCAATAGCCACTTATGGGGCACCTACTGCATACACAGGCATGCCGCTCTCTATGAGAGGAACATGGTGCTTAGACTGCTGCAGAGACAGGTAATGATGGAAGAGGAAGTCTTGCAAAAAAAACAAAAACAAAAACAACAACAACAAAAAAAAACAATGGCTGTGCCTAGAAGTGCACGCAGCCTCTTGTACAGACACCAGGGGTCTCTCTTCTTGCCAGAGAGCATGGCTTGGGCAAAGGCCTAAGAGTAGGGAAGGGCTTGGTGTCTCCAGGAAACAAGTCCAGTCTGTGGTAGTGTGTCACGCCCCTTTGGAGAAGGGGAAACAGTATGTGCCTTACTCATCTGAACAACACCCTGCCCCCTGCCTCTCGGTTTACTGTGCTCACCTCAGCGTCCCACTCTCCACCCCCTGCTCCCCTTCTGATTTCTTAGTTCTAAGATGGAACTTGTAATAAAAGGGCCCAAGGTTGCAACTCACTGAAATGGTTATATGGAATCATCTGGTGAAATAGAATGACCTCAGTCATTTCCTCTCCAACCTCAAGCCCAGGAAATCTCTCTCCCCCAGTTGGTATTGGAAGCAACTCCCCAGTACCTGGCTGCCTGCACTACTGGCTGGGAACCAGGCCTCACTAGGCAGGGAGCAGGTGTCCCCATAGAGACCAAACCTGGCTCAGAGGGCAGGTGGAGCCTCCTTGGCTGCTCACCACGGAGGCAGGGAGGGAAAGGCCTAGTGTCTGAGCCACCGTGAACCTCGTGGGGCATGGCAGGGTTGTGATGTGTTTATTTCAGACTCGGTCTGAAAGCCCTGGTGCCAAGTCACACGTGTACCCAGCCGTTGTTCTTTCATAACTGTTTTGGGGAATTAGTTTCCAAACCTTTCCATGGCCCGGTGCACAGTGTTTTCACTGGGCCTGACAAACAGGATCATTCCACTGCAGCTCTTTGTTTTCTAATTTAAATGGCATCCCTGAGCCACCCCTGACCCCTGGCCGGAAGCTGTGTTCCCCTAGGGATGGGTGGAGCATGACCATTGTGGGTGTCTGTTGGAGAGATCAATTTATAAAAGGAAAAGAAAAGATGTGGCTGTTACTGGAATGCCTTGTTTAATTTCAGAAGTTTCAGTGCCAAGGGCAGCACTGTGCTCAGTCTGGTAGAGCAGGGAAGAGCCAGCCTGCCTGGCTAGAACCACAGCTCCACTACTCAGGCAAGTAGTGTGCCCGGCTGTGCCTCAAGTTTCTCATCTGTAAAGTGGGGACAATATAAAAGCCTACCCCATAGGGTCGTTGTGAGTTTGACTGTTTCTAGAATAGTCCCTGGCATGCATCAGGGGTTCCGTAAGTGCTGCTTCCCTCCTGGTCGGGCATGGTCTCTTGTGACCAGTAGGTGATCCATAAGTGCTTTCTATTCAATCCAGTGAACACCTATTGGACTCCTTCTGTATGTTAATTATTGTATTGGGCACAGAGAGTGAAGATAATATATAAATATGATCTAATCCCCTTGCTGGAGATCTTATTTAAGTACTGTTGTCCCAGAACAACACTGTCCTAGCGTGTGACGACTGGCCACAGGTGCTCTGAGACTGAGAAAAGAGCCAGGATTATACAAAGAGCAACAAATTGGGGAACTTAGTGACAGAAGCATGCTCCTGAGTGGCAGTTGGATCCCTGCAATTTAATCAGAAAGAGGGGCATATCCAGAGAGGACCAAAGTGACTTCATCCTGGCTGGAACGTATCTGGTTTATCTTAAAATGATATTCAAGAGTCAGGTAGGTCCCAGCAGCCAGGGGCTGGTTGTGAAGCCTCCCATCCACATGTCTTTAGTGGGTTTATCTATTTTTGGTTTGCTGGGAACTGTGTAGGGAAAAAGGACTAGGATTAGTCTGGGGGCAATCAAGGTATTTCCCACGTTATATGGCTATAGTCGTGTCAAGCTGTGTCCACACCCTGTTGAATTCAGGGAGAGATTCTCTACCACTACAAGAGGCAGCTGCTGACCTGGGGTGACAGGCCACACAGTCTGCACATTTCTACCTTCAAAAGGAAGGATCCATTGCACACTGACTCTAAGACAGGCCGAGGTGGCAAACTAAGGCACAGGCATAAAAACTTTGGGAGCAGGGTGAGATTCACCCCTCCTGGTCAGAAGGCCAGGTGGAAACCCCACTCCCTCACTCTTTACTTGGCCACATCATGCAGAGAACACCGTGGGTGGGTTGAAGGAGCAGGAAGCTAACTCTTCCCCATGGGCTGGCACAAGGCTCTGCCTACTGCAGATGACCAGTATCAGATGAAGGCCAACCAAACCAATCAGATTCTTCTGAGAAGTATAAACTCAGGGTTCAGGGAGTGGGATGAGGGAAAAAGGGCACCTCAGCTCAGGTGTGACTAGAGCAACATCAAGAGAGCAGTAAAGAGCCCGACCTAAAAGGCAGCCATGAGGACCATCAGGAGAAATTTCTTGTCTTTCTCCCAGAGCTGCTATATTTCTGTCTTCAAGGATGCAGAGAGGCTGAGCTTCTGCTGAGAGGGTTCCCAATGACGCCTCACCTCCCTTTGAACCCTGTATCTGTCACAATTCCTTGGATGCGGGCAACAGAAATGGATCCAGCTAAACCAGGCAAAACAAATTCACTGGAAGGATATTGGGGGTTCACGGAATTGACGGGTGGAATGGAAAACCAGGCTCAGAAAATGGACAGGAGCTGTGGGCGGTCAGACAGCAGGTTGTAACCCATGCACAGTCTGAGTGGCTATAGCAGTTGGCAGAGCTGTCATTGCAGCTGCTGCTGTCCCCAAATACCCACGCCATTGCCACTGATCCCCACTACAGTGAACGAAACCTAAACTGTCCATTGAGTTTTTCACCCTTTACCTGAAATCCAAAGTCCCGGGAGGGCCAGCAGGGTGGCAATGGTGGCTAAGAATAACTGGCCGCCTTCATTCCTCTGAGACTCCCCCTGAGCTTCTTCCTACACCAGTAAGAATCCTTAGCAGGAAATCAGAAAGTGATCAGCGGAAAGTTTAATCAAGAGACAAAGGAGTAGGCGGTCTCGGGAGAAATGACCCAGAGCTGTGTCCCATGCTGCCACGGTGGGGAGCAGTTACCAAGCCCAGGCCTAGCAGCACTGGGATCCAGAGAGTCGCTGCAGGAGAGGTGTCCCAAGGTGAGCTGTGACCTTGCCACTCACCCTGGCTGGTGGAACCCCCGGTGGACCTTCTGTGAAGTCCTCCCTCTCCCATTCCTGCCAGTGTGCTCCTGGAGAACGCAGCCAGACGCTGTCCCTCGGGGTCCCTCCCAGAATCAAACTTATCTGAGTATGAAGTGGGGAGCGGGAGGGTGGGGAAGACGGTGGGAGCCTTGTGTTGCTGGGGGCAGGGACAGGAGGGCCATCGAGGCCTGCCTACAGCTGTGACCCAGCAGGTCTCAGGGGGAATGGCGGGTGGGGGAGATCTTGGATCACACCCTAGGTCCCTGTGGCCACCTATGGCATCACAAAACCTGCTGAGCCTCCCTTTCAGGGTGATCCCTGGGGCTGCTGTGGCTGACTGAAGACCCACACCCACCTCCTTCCTGGGCAAAACTGTGAAGTCCGCAAGTTTCCCTGGGGTCCCCTCACACCTCACTGTCCCAACCCAGCTCCCTCCCGGCCCCTCTCTCCTCTCAGTGGCCTGCCTTCATCCCTCCAGCAGGCGAGGCTGCTGTCCTCCACTTACCTATTCAGCAGGGAGTGGGGAGGCCCCAGGTCTTCAGTAAAGGCCCCTGCTGTCTCAGGGGGTCAGAGAGCCCTGCTCTGAGCCTCTGCCTCTGCCTGCACAGACCTGGTGACCCTTGGGTCCTCGCAGGAGGAGACCAAGGCGAGGCCAGGAGGCCGGGCTGTCACCAAATCCTGGCAACTCAAAGGTCTCCAGGGACTAGCCCACAGGGAACTCCAGAGGTTGCCTCAGGATGCTGGAGGAGGGATCTGAGCCCTCCCCAGCCACCCGGGGCCTGCCGTAGGCTTCATTCCCTTCCTGGGGGGTGGGGGCTCACACCCCAAGCCCGAGCAAGGCTAAACCAGGACCTGCACCACAGAAGTAGGTGTAGGAGGTCAGGGATCCCGTGTCACCCAGCCTGGGAGAGTTTGCCAGCCTAAGTGACCCTTCGGGGAGGGAGACCCATGCTTCATCTTGAGATGCCACTCTCTGCAGGTGGATCCAGACTTGCGATGGGCATCTACCAAGTCAGGCGTCCATCCCGCTGCTTCCTTCCCAGAAGTCCCTCAGCCTCGTTGTGTGCACCCTTGGTGTGACAGACAGGGAGCCAGGAGTCTGGCTCCAGCTACCAAGACTGGAGGGCCACACCCTTTCTCCATGGAGCCTGTGCCAATTAGATGTTCACTTTGGGAACTCTGAGATATGGAGAAGAACAAGACTAAAAAGACATTTGTTACCGGCAAATGTTCAAACCAGATGCTTTGGGCCCCAAGATCAGGCCTGTGGCCCCCACATCCAAACCCTGACCTCTTTCCTTCCAAGGTTGGTCCCACTGCCTCCCACCATTTGCCCTTCCAAAAAATGACCCTTAGCTTAATTTTATGGCTTGCCACTAAGGAGTCAGGACACTGTTCGAGGATGGTCAAGTGAGGAGCTTCCCCCACAGCATCACACGACCGTGCAGTGTGGTCGGGACTGTTCTCACCAGAACCCCAGGGCCGGAGACTTGCCGCAGAACAGGGCAGGGGACCGGGAGTCACCTATCCAGGCCGCCCTTCTTGCCTGGGCCTGTGAACCACACCCACGTTGAGGTTCTCTTTGGACAGGGACAGGCAGGTACTTCCTGCCCTTGGGGCCTGCTACATCTGGCCTGGGCAAACTTTCTTTCTTGGCAGTATTTCAAAGTTTGTTCCAGTGAGAAGAGGCTCCTTGGAGGCCTGTCACATGAGGGCTGGGGCCCTGGTACAACTTAAAAAACAAGACAAAATTCCCAAGGCAAATTTCCCTAGAGAGAAAAAAACGCAAAGAGGACATGTATGCAGGGTCCCTGTTGTTTCTGATTCCCCTTACCACACACCCACTCAGTGTGGGCCCATGACGTCTCCCAGAGCAGGGGACAGAACAAGAAGAGACTTAGGAATAGAGAGATTCCTATCTGATCTCTTCCCAGATAATAGGGAGCCATAGAAGGTTAAGGAGTAAAGATGAATGTGGCTGGGGCTATTCTTTTGTTCATTCCCGGCTACTTCTGACAAGGACTGGATAATAATGTAAATAAGACAGTTCTTGTCCTGCTGGGACATCAATCTGGGAAATGAACAAAACAGTTCAACATAGGGTGAAAGACAGTGGGGTGGGACCAGGCCGACTCCCACCACTTCTTACTTACCATCCCCACCACCCACTGCCACCCGGTCCTAGGCGCCCTCTGCTTCTCCTGGATTTTTATTTTGAAGCAGGATCTCACTAAATTGCCAATTGGGGCTGGGGATGTGGCTCAAGTGGTAGCGCGCTCGCCTGGCATGTGTGCGGCCCGGGTTCGATCCTCAGCACCACATACAAACAAAGATGTTGTGTCTGCCGAAAACTAAAAAATAAATATTAAAAAATTCTCTCTCTCTCTCTCTCTCTCTCAAAAAAAAAAAATTACTAGTGCCTGGGACATACTTTAAAAAAAAATAAATAAATTGCCAATTGGCCTCAAACTTGCTATCCTCAGCCTCCAAGTCAGTCCCAGATACTCTTTCTTTTGAATTAACTAAAGTCTGTGCTTCTTTCAGATTTCCCCTGTTCGCCTCTGAAGCCCCCTGTCTGTTCCAGGGTCCCATCTAAACTATCACAGCACATTCAGTTGTCACGTCTCTTTAAGCTCCTCTCTGCTGTGACAGTTTCAACAGATGACCCTTGTTTTGCTAACCTCCACAGTGTGGGGAACACTGGTCCAGGTGTATTGTAGGAAGCTCTTTTGTCGAAATTAGTCTGATGTTTTTCTCTTTAGTAGACTGGAGTTATAGGTTTGGGAGAGGAAGACACAAAGTCCAGTATCAAGGGTACAGTAATACCCACTGGACTGTTGATTTTGACCTTGATCACCTGGTCCAGGTGGATTTTTTTTTCCTTTTTTGGGGTCCTGGGGATTGAACCCAGCGGCTCTCTACCATTGATTTCTATACCCAGCCCTTTTTACTTTTCATTTTGAGACAGGTTCTTGCTAAGTTGCTGAGGCTGGCCTTGAACTGTCAATTCTCCAATCTCAGCCCCCAGAGTCGCTGGGATTTCAGGCCTGCACCACCACACCTGGCCCAGGTAGTATTTGTTAGGTGTCTCTACTGTGAAGTTACTCTTTTATTTTTCCTCTTTCCATCCTGTACTCTTTGAAGGAAGTCACCAAATACAACTCAGCCTTAAGGAGTAAGGGTGAGGCTCTTGGGGGCAAGTGTCTACATAAATTATTTGGAATTCTATACAGAAGAAGATTTTTTTTCTTTTCTATTTGTAAGTCTGGATTCGTGGATTTTTCTTTTTTTAGTTGTTAATGGATACAGTGTCTTTGCTTTATTTTTATTTATTTTTGTGTGGTGCTAAGGATCAAACCCAGTGCCTTATATGTGCCAGGCAAGCACTCTGTCACTGAGCCACGACCCTAGCCCTGGATTCATGGCTTTTTAAACAATATATATTTAGGAGCTGAGCTGTGGCTCAGCGGTAGCGCACTTGCCTGGCATGTGACACACTGGGTTGGATTCTCACTACCACATATTAATAAATAAAATAAAGGTCTATCAACAAGTAAAACACACACACATATGTTGTAGATGAACACAATACATTTTATTTATTTGTTTATTTATAAATGATGCTGAGGATCAAACCCAGTGCCTCACACCCTCTAGGCAAGCACTCTACCACTGAGCCACAACCTCAGACATCATAGCTATATATTGTATGCTTTGGGTTATAATCTGATACTATTTTCTTTTGTTACTCATATTGTCCTAGCTTTGGCCATAAAGCTGTCTTGCAGCTGGCTCCGGTGTCCCTTTGACACACCCTGTCATCATGGATTACCTTTTTTCTTTTTCTCTCTCTCCTTTTGAGTACAACACTTCTTGACTTTCTGTCCATATCCACTTTTCTTTTTAATTTTTTTATTTGTTATTTTTAGTTATACATGACAGTAGAATGTATTTTGACATATCATACATACATGGAGTGTGACTTCCCATTTTTGTGTTTGTACATGTTGTGGAGTTACCACTGGTCGTGTGTTCATATATGAACACAGGAAAGTTATGTCCGATCATTCTACTGTCTTTCCTGTTCCCATCCCCCTCTCTTTCCTTCATTCCCCTTTGTCTAACCCAGTGAACTTCTATTCCTTCTGCCCTGCCTTATTGTGTGTTATTATGTCTGATCCACATATCAGATAGAATATTCGGCCTTTGGTTTTTTGGGATTGGCTTATTTCACTTAGCACGATAGTCTCCAGTTCCATCCATTTACTGACAAATGCCAAAATTTTATTCTTCTTTATGGTGAGTGATATTCTCAGTATATATACCACATTTTCTTTATTGATTTATCTGTTGAAGGGCACCTAGGTTGGTTCCATAGCTTAACTATTGTGAATTGAGGTGCTACAAACATTGATGTGGCTGTGTCACTGTAGTATGCTGATTTTAGTCCTTTGGGTATATAGGGAGGAGTGGGATAGCTGGGCCAAATAGCTGGGCCATTCTAAGTTTTCTGAGTAATCTCCATACTGCTTTCCAGAGTGGTTTTACCAATTTGCAGATCCACCAACAATGTATGAGGGTACCTTTTGCCCACATCCTCACCAACATTTATTGTTACTTGTACTTTTGATAATTGCCATTCTGATTGGAGTGAGATAAAATTTCAGTGTAGTTTTAATTTGCCTTTTTCTAATTGCTAGAGATGTTGAATATATTTTCATATATTTGTTAACCGATGGTATTTCTTCTGTGAAGTATCTGTTCAGTTCCTTTGCCCGTATATTGATTGCATACCCATTTTTCTATGGGATGTTCATATTCTTTTTATTGCATTTAAGTCCTACATTATATACTCTTGAATTTTATCAAAACGAGTCTTTTGATGAGCCACAGATATTACTTTTAAAGCAGCTCTTACTTTTAAAGATCTTTTAGTGAGCAAAATATCTTACTTTTAAATGTATCAAATTATATTAAATAGTCAGTTCTTGGGCTGGGGTTGAGGCTCAGTGGTAGAGTGCTTGCCTAGCATGTGTGAGGCACTGGGTTAGATCCTCAGCATCACAATAAATAAATAAAATAGAGGTGTTGTGTCCATCTACAACTAAAAAAAAAAAAGAAGGAAAGAAAGAAAAAATAATCAGTTCTTTTTTTTTTTTTAATCTTATTTTTTTTGGTGGGGTTCTTTTTTTTGTCTTTTTTGGAACTGGGGGTCGAACCCAGGGCTTTGCGAATGCAAGGCAGACGCTTTGCCACTGAGCTACATCCCAGCCCCCAATCAGTTCTTTTTTGAATTGTTTTGCTACTCCAAGGCTAAAAGATATTTGAATATCTAAAACTATCGAATATCTATTAATTTACTTTTTGTTACCAGTAATTGAACCCAGGGCCACATCCCTAGCCCTTTTTATTTTTTATTTTGAGACAAGTTCTCTCTAAGTTACTTAGGCCCTCGCTAAATTGCTCAGGCTGGCTTCAAATTTGCAGTCCTTCTGCCTCAGCCTCCCATATGTGTCACCATGCCCAACTTTAAGAGGTTTTTCTTTTCTTTTCTTCTTTGAAGGAGGAAGTTTGTGGGTGGGGGAGATGGAGCAGAGAATATATGTGTCCTGTAAAGCCTAAAATAATTACTATCTGGTCCTTTAAAGAAGATTTTGCAGTTCCTTGGCATATATGATAACAAAATACAGCATATTGGGGTGCAGTGGTACACACCTGCAATCCCAGTGACTCAGGAGGCTGAGGCAGGAGGATCACAAATTCAAAGCTAACCTCAGCAACTTAGTGAGACCCTAAGCAACTCAATGAGACTCTGTCTCAAAAAAAAAAAAATTAAAAAGGGCTGTGGATGTGGCTCAGTGATAAAGCACCCCTGGAGTCAATCCACAGTACAAAAAAAAGTGTATATATATATATAAATTATAATTAAGAACTGATGGGCCCAGTGCGGTGGCACACACCTATAATCCCAGTGGCTTGGGAAGCCAGGAGGATCACGAGTTCAAAACCAGCCTCGGCAATGGCGAGGTGCTAAGCAACTCAGTGAGACCCTGTCTCTAAATAAAATACAAAATAGGGCTGGGGATGTGGATCAATCCCTGGGACCTGCCCTCCACAAAAAAGAACTGATGGGACATGTGTGAAAATAGCACACTGAACTCCTCATTATGGACAAGTAATACATGTTAGTAAAAATTTTTCAAAAACAGATGGGTTTTGAATATTTATTACCCTCATTTGAAATATAAGTTATTCGATTATAAGTTTATGTGATTTTTTAAATGACTCTGTTTAAAACTGGCTTGCAGAATTCCTGAAAATTTAACAACTAACTCTCATAAGCCAATGCTTATTGGCTTCCAAAACCAATGTTCATATTTTCATTTTTTTTTTAAAGAAAATGAATGTCTCTTAATAAAGCTTTTTGATTTTCCCTGTGATAAGTTGGAACATAATTTGTTATATTCCTGGGTACTTGATATTTTCTGATAATACTGTAAGTGGTGTCTACTTTTGCATTTTTGTTTGTTTGTTCCTGGTGTATAGAAATATAGCTATTTTTGTATTTCATTACATTGAAATACAAAAGAATATACAGTTCAATTGTTAGAAATAATAGAAGAGTTTGTTATTTGATAAAATAGTCATTTTATCAAACTCTTCTCTTATTTCTAACAATTGAACTGTATATTCTTTTGTATTTCAATGTAAATGAACACATTACCTGAAAATGATAATATTTTATTTCTCTTAAGTTTTTATGCTTATAACCTGTTTTTTCTTTTTTCATTCGTGGGGCTAAGATTTTTAAAAGAATGTGAAGAGGTGACAAGTGGAAATCTTTGTCTCGTTCTTGACTTTAAAGAAACTGACTCTAGCAGGGATCCTAAGTAGGTTGAAATGTGGATACATTAAATTGAAAGAAAAAAAATCAGTTGCATAATGTAGCTATGGTTACCCAGAATTCTAAGTACCTTTCCTCCCACATCACAGATGTGATTTCCATCTTCAAGCCTTGCACGACCGGAATGTTGAACAGGATAGACTTTGTTTGTTGGGCATCTGCTGCCATCTGGTGGTCATTACTCTTCATCGCAACTTGGGGAAAATCCCAGTTCAGAGTCAAAAGGTTAAGATAAAGCCAAGCCTTGGCAAAAGCAAGGCGCTAAGCAACTCAGTGAGACTCTGTCTCTAAATAAAATACAAAAAAGGGCGGGGACATGGCTCAGTGGTTTCAGTGCCCCCGGTACCAAAGAAAAAAGGTTAAGATACTTTTCTTCAGAGGCTGGAAAGCAGTTCCAAGATTCACAGCTCTGTTGGTGAGAGGTGTGTAGGCTGGACCTCGGGAAGGTAGGCTGGTGTCATGACTGTGTAAACAGAGGTTTATGCACTTTCCTTGGGCCTATCTTTGTTTGAACTTTAAGAAATTTGTAGTTCATCACTCTGCCTCCAACTTCCTACTGCTAAATCTCTTATTTGAAATGCATTTATAATTGGCGATCAAGTGCATTCGAACTTGCTTTGTGAGGACATTTTTGAGAATTCCA
Source organism: Spermophilus citellus (assembly GCF_964194105.1). Lineage (NCBI taxonomy): Eukaryota > Metazoa > Chordata > Mammalia > Rodentia > Sciuridae > Spermophilus > Spermophilus citellus. Next base: position 42,843,514 of record NC_138200.1, read on the forward strand.
TAGTGTACTACTTGAAGATGTGGTCGGACACTTTCAGGATGCCTTACATGGGGACATCTTATCTTAAAGTGGGGTTTTCCAAGTTTGTCTGATTATAAGAACCAGAAAAATGGGTTCGATAAGCCTCAGATGGACCCTTCTGGCAGACTTAGGAGCAAGACCGTGGGGGCCTCTGTCTGGGTTTCAGAGCTGTTGCTATGGCGACTGTGTGCTGGTTGACCTTGAGGGTGATGAGTTTTCCTGAGACTCAGTTTCCAGGCTTGTGTCCCCTCCGTATTCATCTGGGCCCAGCTCAAATGTTGCTCAGGGCTCAGTCCCACAGCTGTTATTAAAATGAATACTATTCAATGGTGATAATGACGTTTAGAGAGGCCTGGAGGTAATTCAGGTGAGTGCAGCTAGAACTTTGTTCTGGTTTGAATGCAGCAGCCAGACTCATCAAGTTCATGTCGCCCCTGGGCTCAAACCCATCTGTGGTTTGTCACTTCTCTTGAAGTAGAAGTCAGAGTCCCTATCTTGGTCTTCAAGGGCCAATGACTCCCTGCCACAAGCCACAGTGGCCTCATCCTTTTCAAGATTACCCAAAGTGGGGCTGGGGATGTGGCTCAAGCGGTAGCGCGCTCGCCTGGCATGCATGCGATCCTCAGCACCACATACAAACAAAGATGTTGTGTCCGCCGAAAACTAAAAAATAAATATTAAAAAAATTCTCTCTCACTGTCTCTCTCTCTGTCTCTCACTCTCTCTTAAAAAAAAAAAAAAAAAAAAAGATTACCCAAAGTGGTCTGCCTCAGGGCCTTTGCTCTTGCCATCCCCAGTACCTGGGGTGTTTGTCTGGCTGCCCCTCATTTCCCTCAAATTGGCTCACCTTATGGCCTTGGCTTTAATATTTTCCATCTGCCATCATCTAACCTATATTTTTCTTTGGGGCTTCATCTCCTTCCCTTGACAAAACTCGTGCTTTTTCAGGGCAAGGATTTTTTTTTTAAAATGGGAGAAAAATCTTTCTTATCGCAGATATTAAATGGCACAGTGGAGACTTAAGAAACAAGGCAGGCAGATAGAAAAACTTACAAAGGAAGGATGTCTCTGTGGAAACAAAGACATTATTTGAAGGAACAATTTAAAAGGCATCTAGTTATGGTAAAAGATGCTCTATAATCATGCCTTTAAAACTTCAACCTCTTTGGTATAGCACATGAAACAATATAGCAACCCCATATCTCGCTTTCATAGGCCTGACACAGTGTGGACTATATCTCCCTGGTCACCCTGTTGATTCAGTCGAGGAAGAAGCCAGATAAGCCAAGGACAGTTGTGATGTCACTGCCTTGGGCTCCAGAACAGCCACACAGGAGAACAAGTGCTGGGGAGTGACACTTAGACACTGCTGTGGCTCTAATGGAACAAGAACTTAACCTCCAGTGGTTCTGAGGTCAGGGCCAGATGGGGTGCCCGCAGGCCTGGGGTCAAGAACTGTCTCGACTGCTCCTTGGGCAATCCCTGGGAGCTGATAGCTTGTTTTGTTCTAGCTCAATGCTCAGAACAGTGCCTGGCACACAGTAGGTGCTCAGTAAAAAAAAGGATAAGTTAAAAAGAATCCTGCATTTCCAGTGAAATCTGGGCATGCCGGAGGTGGCAGGGGTGGTTAGGAGATCCCTGGGACACAGGAAGAGCCCCGGGTGGGGAAGGAAGGGTGCTGGGAAGGACCCCTCCTATTCTGGTTTTGGTACTGGGGATTGATCACAGGGGCACTCTACCACTGAGTCACATCCCCAGCTCTTGTTTACTTTTTATTTGAGATTGGGTCTGGATAACTTGCTGAGGCTGGCCTTGTACTTGCGATCCTCCTGCCTCGGCCTCCTGAGTAGCTGGGATTACAGGAGTGTGCTGTAGAGAATGTGGGGGAGTACAGGAAACCTTGGGTGGGGCCTGCAGAAATGAACAGGATACAACAGGGTAGGGGGGATCATATTTGGGGACAATAATGACATTTAGTTTCTTTCTTCTTTCTTCTCCCTTCCTTCCTTCCCCAACCCTGATTGCTAAAGTCTCTTGGTAGAAATTTCGTAAATTATAGAAAAGAACTAAAATCATACCATCTAGAGATAGTCCTTGCTAACATTTTAGTGTGTATTCATGCAGGGTATTTTTGGCATTATTAATTTTTAACTGTGCATAATGCATGAAGATATTCTTCCTGTAAGACATTAAAACATCCCAGAGATATCTCCACTCCTCTTAGGCAGCCAGCCCCTCTCCTGCTCCCACTATCCCAGCTTTTGCCCCTAAGGTGATCAGTTCATTGGGCAACAAACATCCTTCCAGACTGTTCACTGCATATATAGTGATGTAGAAAGCTTTTTTATTAGTTGGAACTATATTTCTTTTAAAAAAACATTTTTTAGTTGTCAATGAACCTTTATTTACTGTATTTACTTATGTATTTATATGTGGGTGCTGAGGATCGAACCCCGTGCCTCATATGTGCTAGGCAAGTGCTCCACCACTGAGCTACAATCCCAGTCCCAAAACTATATTCAAATCCAACTTTGTGCCTGATTTTTTCCCCTCTCATGTAAGTAGTTTTTCTCTCTGCTTGCACATGAACCTGTAGAAAATAGTTTATTTGGCAGATTTTTAAATTCCTTTGAGCTCTGCTGCTTACATGGATGTGCAGCTTGTGTGATAGTGACTTAGGGTAAAGTGACTAAGGGTGCAGGCTCTGGAGATTACTTACAGAGATTGGAACTCTGTGTGACCTGGGCAGGTTATTTAGCCTGTTTGTGTTTCAGTCCTCTCTTTTGTAGAGGGGGGGCTCTCAATCATTATGTCCTACTTCCTCAAAGAGCTGCCCTGAATTCAAAACATGATACAAGTTGACTCTTAAAAACAAACCTGCCTCATGGAGTGATGCAAATGAATGTCAGGTGGCCTGAGTGTGCTCCTATTGACAGGATACTCCCAGGTTGAGTGGGTAAATAGTCAAGACCTAAGGCAGAGGCTGGACAGCAGGATCGACTGCAGCCGGGCTTCCAACCGCAGGACACCCACCAGCCCCAAGGGCTTGGGCAAGTTTCTTAGCATCTCTTTTCTTGATCTATAAAATGGCTTAATGGTAGCACCTATTTTGTAGATGGAGAATTATGTCAATGTGTCTAATGTGGAGTCCATGAACCTATGTGTTAGCCATAAGTTAACTTTTTAAAGGTGGCTAATATCTGCCCGATGTGGTGTCCACACCTGTAATCCCAGCAGCTCCGGAGGCTGAGGCAGGAGGATCCCAAGTTCAAAGCCAGTTTCAGTAAATTAGTGAGATCCTAGGAGACTTAGCAAGACCCTGCCTCAAAGTAAGAAATAAAAACGGCTGATGATGTGGTTCAGTGGTTAAGCACCAAAAATAAAAATAAAAAGCTAATATCTCAAAGAATTAATATAATACAGTCTTTTTAAAAAGCTGTATATGAACACAATCCCTCTTTTGTTCTTATGTGGTGCTAAGAATCGAACCCAGTGCCTCACAAGGGCTAGGCAAGTGCTCTACCACTGAGCTACAACTCCAGTCCTTAATATAATACAGTCTTGAGAACTTTTTCTGCTAATCGACATTAAGGCTGTTTACTCAATTCCTTCACTTCTGCCTAGAAGTGAAGCTGCTGGGATGGTAGGAATATGCATTTCAACTTCTCAGTATTTAAGGTACAGACTTGTCACGTTGTGTATTTGGGTGAGTAGTTTTAGCCAATTTTTTCACTTGACTACTTAGTGTAATTTCTGAATATACTAAATAGTGTACAGAATTTTCTTCATCTATATATAATAGGTATTCATATATATTTGTGAGACAGTCTCCTTGTGTTATCTAGGTTGGCCCGAACTGCTGGATTCAAGCGATCCTCCTGCCTCAGTCTTACTCCTGAGTATCTGGAACTATAAGCACAGGCCACCATGCCTGGCTAGTTGATCTGTCTTTTAATGAACATCTTATTATGCAAAATTTCAAACATATACAAAAGCAGAGAGACTATTCTAAGGAGCCCCCGTTGTTCCGCACCTGCCTTAACAAATCTTTTTTTTTTTTTTTAAAGAGAGAGTGAGAGAGGAGAGTGAGAGAGAGAGAGAGAATTTTTAATATTTATTTTTTAGTTCTCGGCGGACACAACATCTTTGTTGGTATGTGGTGCTGAGGATCGAACCCGGGCCGCACGCATGCTGGGCCAGCGCGCTACCGCTTGAGCCACATCCCCAGCCCTGCCTTAACAAATCTTAACATCTGTCACACGTGTGTGGCATAATCAGTGATGCACTAATGCACATCATAAGCATGTGCGGAATTAAGCCTATTTCTTATTGTCAGAAAATATGTGAATATTTTGTCACTACAGCCACAGGATTCCAGTGTCCTGCCTTTAGTAACAGGATAGGAGGTTTCCGCCATTCTGCTTGAGGGTTTGCCCTCCTCCACACTTAGCCTGTCACTCCCTCAGCCACCTCCATGTGGTAGGAAGTGGTCTTAGCTCTGGGATTCTCCGATGCAGAGCCAGAGACAGGTGCCTGTGATCTATGGAAGGAAGGAGACCAGAATGCAGAAGGGCCAAAGGAACAAAGTGCAGGAAGGAGCAAGTGCCTGCAGTCCCAGAGGCTGAGACAGGAGGAATACAAGTTCCAAGTCAGCCTGGGAAATTGGTGTGACCCTGCCTGAAAATAAAATAAAAAGGGCCAGGGGCACAGCTTAGTGGTAGAACACCCCTGGGGGTTCCATCCCCAGTGCAGAAAAAAACCCCACCTAAATAAATAAGTAAATAAAGGAACCCCCAGCTGCACCCTGATCTCCCAGGTCTCTGGAACCAAACGCAGGCCTTGGGATTGTTTCTCTGTGAGACAAGGGACTTTGGTCCCATCTGTCAGTCACTGTCTGGTATGCTAGGAGGAACAGAGTCCCAGGGTCAGGTGACAACCGCAGCCCTCTCAGCCGCTGAGGGACCGTGACAGCCTGGGGAAGGATCAGGGAGACCCACATGCCCACATCCCGCCTGGTGAGATCCTCACTGACACCCACGTCTGAGGGAGGTTTCGAGAGAAGCATCTGTGAGGTGAAGGAAGAGCCTCAGAGCTCTTGGATTACACTGGAAGATCTGGGGCCGCGAGGCAGGAGGCAGGAAATGAATCTCTTTTCTTTTCATATCTTGCTGCAAAGCCCCCAAACGCCTAAGCTCAGGCTGCAGCTAGATGTGAAATGAGATGAGGGATGGGCCATATGATAGCCCAAATGGAATTTTAAAAACGAAACACACACACACACACACACACACACACACACACACGCACAGTTATTAGAAAGACAGCAGGATACAAAAGGGGAGATGGAGGAGAGATACTCATAAGCTTTGGCAGATGAATGAGTCTTTGGAAAAAGCTCAGGAATTTCTGAGGAGGCCCTAGTTAGTTTGGGCAGATGCTGTTGGTCAGTGGGGACCGAGTATGCAGGAGGAAGCCTCTGGAAGGTCAAGTTCAATGCTCTAGGGAAGGTGGATTCTTACAGGGTGAAATCTCCTCACCCTCGGAAGGCCCAGGCCTGACCTTCTGAAGATCACTGATTGCTGCCTGTCCTGCTGCAAAACACCCAGAAGAAGTAAGAGGAGAGCGGACATCGAGGTCCACACCCTGGACAGCACTGCCCCCAGACAGGTTTGATTTGACTAGAATGTTGGTTGTGAGAATCTAGATCTTTAAAAATCTGGGTTTCCAGGAGCATTCAGTCAGCTTCCCTGTATGGCCCCCATGGGACCATCTCAGAAATGGCTGCCCCAGGGGTCCTGGCCCAGTCCCCACCATTCCCTAGTGCATCACATCTGCCACTTCACTCATTTACAATTCCCTGGCAGCGCGGCTTGGAGAAGTCCTACCTCAATCGTGTTTCTCTCTCTCTCTCTCTCTCTCTCTCTCTCTCTCTCTCTCTCTCTCTCTCTCCATCTCAGTTATCTTTTAAGCACTATTCTCTACTTACAGCCTCAACAATTTGTCTAACAGAGAAGTTGAGGATGCAGGGTGGGTGAGTGTGAGAGGAGACCAGCAGGGCAAGGATGTAAGCCCCAGAACTTGGCTGGCTGGCTCAAATCCTGGCTCCTACGGCCTGTGTGAGCTGGGCAAGTTGCACTCGTCCTTACTATGGGGATATCCAAATGAATGAAGACATGCAAAACTGAGTGTTTGTGAGGAGCTCAGTAAATGTTGGCTATTCCTGTGGTCGCTAGCCCTGGACACCAGTGTCATAGGCTGTCTGCTGCACAGGGGCCCTCCTAGGGCTGTACTGTCATTGGCCATCAGCTACAGCTGCTCTTATTAACCACAGGAAGGCTCTCCCAGCCAGGTATAGAGACGGGTACAGAGGCAAAACCTGGGCTGCAGCATTTGCCTGACTTGAGTTCAAAACCTGCTTTGTTCTTTAGCTACGTGACCTTGAGCAACTTCCTCAACTGAGTCCCCATTCCTCCTCTGAAATGTGGGGACGCTCTGAAGGTTTGTTGGACAAACTGAATTTAATAGCATTAGTAAAGGGTCTAGTCTATAAATTACTTTCCCCTAATTTTCTTTTCATTATAATAAAGATCCTATTTTAACCCTCCAGTATTCATTGTTCCAGAGCAACAGAAATAGTGTTAATTCTACACATGCTAATAGTGCACCTTTGGGAGAGTGAAGTGTGCGGCTAAGATTTTTGCTAGATAAAGATAAATGCTAATCCTGCTTTCTGTTAAGGAGTGATTTGGGCGGGGTGCCAATTCCTACGCTCCCTGCTGGATGAATGAAAGACAGGGAGCAAAGAGCTTTTTTGCCAAACCAGATTGCAATAGGTATCTTTTGCAAAGGTCATTGTTGTTTGTTGTTGGCAGGTGGAATGAATCCTTGGCCTAGACTCCTCAAACCCACAGCACAGAAGTTATTGGTTTTCTTCTCATGTTATTGTGGATTTTTTTGTTGTTGTTGTTTTGTTTTCATTCATTGGACACACTTAGTAAGTTCACATTGTGCGTAAAGCTTTGCTTTTAGCATATTTAAAATTTATTTCTGGTCATTAATTTTGGGGAAAACAAAGTAGAAAAGTTGACTCTCGTTAGTATAGATTTCCTCTGCAGGACTGGAATTGAATTGAATTCAGGGGTGCTCTACCACTGAGCTACCCCAGCCTTTGTTTATTTTTCTATTTTGAAATGAAGTTGCTAAGGCTGACTTTGCACTTGTGATCCCCTGCCTCAGCCCCCTGAGTCTCTGAATGACAGGTGTGCACCACTGTGCTGGCTTGTTAGTATGGATTTTTAAAAAAACATCAGAGAACTTTATTATTAAAAAATTGAAACTGTATTAGAATAAAATTATCCCTTCAAACTTTTCAGTTTTAACTGAGCCATGAAACCAAAGATCAGATTCCCAACATGCAAAATCAAATACATTACAAAAAGGAAAGGCTGGGAAAACCTGTATGGATTTTTTTAAAAAAGTAAAAAAATAACAGCTTTTCCATCAGCCCGATGGATAGAGTTGGGTTCTCAACCAAGTGCTTTAGCTCTTTCCTAACTTTTTGCTTGACATTTCAGGACTATTTTTCATTATCTAAAAAAGAACAAGACATCTAAGACAGCCATCAGCCGGGTGACTGCAGCCTCCGGATTGTTGACTCCGGTGTTGGTTTACTGAGGTCTGATCTGCCTTGTTGCCAGGACTTGGCACCATCTCATCTTGAGGCCAGTAAAGCTGCAACACTACACAGTTTCAGGAAGGTTTCCCAAGGCCAATAACATTACGGCTTGACTGGTTTGACCACCCAGATGGGGCCACATTGAAGAGCTGGTCCCACCCCACTATGCCACACTTGACACTCTGAGCCCCAGTTTGGGTCAAATGCTGGGGCTGTCAGTTCTATTGAGGAATCCAGACTCTGCTTCAAGCCATTTGATAACTGGAGGGGAGGGGTTAGAAGTAACCATTCTGAGAGTCCCTTGAAGGTTATTCAGCTTACATTCCTTGAGCACCCCCTAGTGGGCACAAAGTTTAATGTGACATGCCAGGGCTTTCAAGAGGTTCCAATCTAGTGACATTTGTGAACAATTGCAATGTCCTTTATGCATGTAGAGTGCTTGGCAGTTTTGAGCTGGTGGGGAAGGAAAGCGCCTCCTTAATTCTAAAGTTTGGTGGCAACAGGCTTACCAGGAATAAATAGTTAACAGTTAATGAACACTTACTATATGCAAAGGTCTTTTCTAGTCTTTCATTAGTTCAAATCCCTTCAACAACCCTTCATGGTAGGTTATTAGTATTCCTGTAAGAATACCTACAGTCCAGACATAGTGGTGCACACTTGTAATCCCAGTAGTTTGGGAGGCTGAGGCAGGAGGATCATGAATTCAAAGCCAGCCTCAGCAAAAGCAAGGTGCTAAGTGACTCAGTGAGATCCTGTCTCTGAATAAAATACAAAATAGGGCTGGGGATGTGGCTCGGTGGTCGAGTGCCTCGAAGTTCAATCCCTGATATCAAAAACAAACAAACAACAACAACAACAACAAAAAAAAAAAAACACTACAGTGTGCTGACATGGTAGTGCACGTCTGTAATCCCAGTTACTTGGGAGGCCAAGGTAAGAGGATCACAAGTTTGAGGCCAGCCTCAGCAACTTGGGGAAAGCCTGTTTCATAATAAAAAATAAAAAGGACTGGGAATGTAGGTAGGAGGACCAAGTCACCCTCCTTTACTATTGTCCTCCTGGGTCTGTGCAGGATTAAATCCTCTGAATTCTAAGTGTGGTAAATGGTTACAAGTCTGTTTCTGTTTTCTACTCTCACTCTTGGGGATACTTTTCTTTTGTTATCTAAGTTTTTTTTTCTTCTTGAAACTCCAGCTGCAAATACATTTAATAACAAACCACAACAGAGCCCTTGACAGATGGGCCTTGGAACAGATGGCTCTATTGAAAGGCAGCCATTGAAAATGGAGGGTAATTTGAACCAATCAAGAAGATGAGGTCTCTTGGAAGCAAAGTTACTACAAAAATTGGAACCATATCCCACAAGCTCCCTGGGTACATTTTTTTTTACCCGCAGATGAGACTTCCTAGGGGGTGGATCCAACTTTTTTAAACATCTGGAATGTTGAAAAGGAAGAGAGAGAAGCCCTGGGGACTGTCAATCAAATTCACTTTTCTTTTGGCAAATTCAGCATCAGTGACAAATTGCCCAATTTGACATAAACAAAGTTGATAGATGTCGGCAAAGCTGTTTCTAAACAGCAGCAATGGGGAGATGTGTAGGATGGGTTTTTTCCTTTTCACTCAACAGTCAATATGTTTAATAACAAATAAAACAACCAGATGTTTGAGAAAACCTACCACCTTCACAATGTCATCTGATTGTCAGCTGCCGCTGGTTAATGAGAGTGTGGGATTCATTCCAATCTCAATTCAGAAAGTTGGCAGTCAAGTCCACTTAAGAACTTTGAAGCCAGGCATGGTGGCGCATGCCTGTAAATCCCAGGGACTTGGGAGGCTGAGGCAGGAGACTCGAAAGTTCAAGGCCACCCTGGGGAACTTAGTGAGACCCTCAGCAACTTTGGGAGACCCGTTCTCAAAAGAAAAAAGAAAAGGGATTGGGGAGGTAGCTCAGTGGTAAAGCACCCTGGGTTCAATCCCCAGTACTCCCCTGACACATACAAAAAGAATTTTGGGTAGTTCCTTAAGATTTCCAGGGTTCTGGGCTGGGGCTGGCTCAGTGGTAGAGCACTTGCCTTGCATGTGTGAGGCACTGGGTTCGATCCTTAGCAGCACATAAAAATAAATAAAGATATTGTGTCCATCTACAACTAAACACACACACACACACACACACACACACACACACACACACACATAATTCCAAGCTTCTAAATTCACCTCTCAGGCTTTTTTAGAGTCGACAGCAGAAGACTCCCATCCCTTCTGGAACTTAGATTCCCCCAGGATACAGGATGAGCACAAACCCTGCCCTGCCTACCCCTAGCTGGTTGCAAGGTTCAAGAAAAACATTAGCTGTGAATCGCTTTTTTTAAATGTTACTTATCAGTTTATTGAGAAATAATTCCACCCCCTAAAATGCACACATCCTAAGTGTACGACTCAGTAAGTTTTGGCACAGAACTCCCCTGTTGACACTCGTCTCAAGATGTAGAATATTTCTGGCCCTGCACTCCTCAAAGTTCCCCATGCCCTTTCCTGGTTAATACATCCAAGGAATAATTCTCACTTCTATCATGACAGATCAGCTTTGCCTATTCTTGAACTTGATATAAAAAGAGTCGCACGGTGTCTGTTGTTTTATGTCTGGCTTTCGGTTGACATACTCTATGAGATCCATTTATGTTGATGTAACAACTAGCTCATTCCCTGTCATTGCTGAACGCTGTTCCATTGTCTGGCCACATCACAGCTCTCTTATCCATTCATCCCCTGCTGATGGACACCTGGGTTGTTTCCAGTTTTGAGTTATTGTGCTTTGTGGTTGCTACTGCTGTTTTCTGACATGGAGTCTTGTTATGTTGCCCAGGCTGCTCTCCAACTTCTGGGCTCAAGGGATCCTCCTGCCTCAGTCTCCCAAGAACCTGGGACCATAGGTATGTGCCACTGTGCCTGGCTTGAGGTATTACACACAAAGCTGCTAAGAACATTTTTGTAAAGTGTTGGTAAGTATGTTTTCATTTCTCTTAGCTAATAAATACCTGGAGGTAGAATGGCTGGGTCCTAGGGTGGATATGTGTTTAACTTTCTCAGTTTTCCAAAGTGGTAGCGTCATTTTCTATTCCTTCCAGAAAAGTAGGAGAACTGGTTCCTCCACATCTTCCCTGTTCTTGTCACTTTTAAAGTATGGCATCCTCTACAGTGTAGGAGATATTGCTATCTCTATGGGGCAGAAGGGGGAGTGCTGGGATTAATCTGGAGTATGGGGCCTGAGTCCTGAGCTCAACTAGTCTTATTTTCTGCATCTGTAAAATTAGACTGTCAATAGAACCTCTTCGAGAGAGTTGTTGGGAGGAAACTTTTATAAAGACCTTAGCGCAGGACATCATCTATGGTTAGAGTCAATGAATGATCTCTGTGATCTTTTATTCATTTATTTGCTCTGCTCTTTAACAGATCCCAGTCGGAAAGAATTTGGCATCTCACATGTGTCAGGAGTGATGACAGAGCCCAGAGATGATGGTCTGTTTCGCAGGGTAGGATAATCTACCTTCCTTGACCAGAAACATCTCGGTTGCCTCAAGATGAGGTTCACATAGAGGATGAGAAGCAGAGAGATGGAAACCGAGGCCCTGGTGAGCTGGGATTGCTCCATGAACCTGGTGCCCCCCTTGCTGCTGGACCTGATCAGGTGAGCAAACATATTTCTTTATTGTTATCTGCAGCTCAAACATCCTGACCTGTACACCAACTGCTCCTAGCATCTCTCCGTGGAGCCTAGACTTGCTCTCTGTATCCTCAACACCAGGCCTGCTGCAGACCCAACCAATCTCCAGGAGCTGGCATTCTAGAAAAGCCTGCTTGCTATCTCTGATAATGTCAAGTCACCTTTTGTGCAGCTGAAATTAAACCCATCTGAAGGGCAAAGTAAAAGGCTTCCTTTTAAGCTTTTAATGACTTTTGAAGAATATTGCTGACGACTAAGCCACAGATCACAAAGCTTTATGTTATTGGCTGCTGCCCACTGAAAAATCATCTTGGTGGCAATAGCTAAAGATAGGGGGAGTCTGTCTGTTGTTTAGGAAATATTTCTTGATTCCCTCCCCTGTCCCACACCTCGGGTATTATGGAGGATATCAAACCAGGAAAACAAGGTTCTGGACTGAACAGTTGCAGGAGGAGAAGTGATGTGAATTCTGGGCCATGATAATATTTCATGTTCTGCAATGAAGGTGTTTTTTTTTTTTACTTTTTATTGTAGTGTAATGAATAATATATGTGTGGCAAAGTGCACAAATCTTAAATATGCAGCTCAATGAATTTTTAAAAAGCAAGTACACCCATGCACTTGGCATTTAGGTTAAGAAACAGAACATCCACAGATCTCAGAAGTTTCCTTCATTCTCCTTCCCAGCCAACAACCCCTGTGGCTTTCAAACAACCGTTATTCTTCTCTCTGTCACCGTGGATAAGCTTTGCCTGATTTGAACTCTATATGAATGGAATTACACTTTGGGGTCTGGCTTCTCTCGCTCACCATTAATCTGAGATGCATCTTGTTATTGGTAGTGGATATACTTCATCCAGTTGGTGACTGCAATATCTTGTTGTATGACCACAACATAATTTATTTATTTCTTCTTCTGTTAATGGACTTTTGGATTGGTACAAATAATGGTGCTAGGATAATTGTTGTCCATGTTTTTTTGGTGAAAATAAGTACACAATGACAGACAGAAAATCAATAGTTCCTAGAATGTGTGTTGCAGAGGCAGGAATGGAAATATTTAGTGTTTTGATGTGGCAATGGTCATGCAGATGTGTACATGTCCTAAACATGTATACATGTATTCTATTTATTGATTTATTTTGAGACAGGTCTCACTAAGTTGCAGAGGCTAGCCTCAAATTTGCAGTCCTCCTGCCTCAGCCTCCCAAGTTGCTGGGGTTACTGGTGTTCCACACTATGCTCTGTTGGTGTATTCTTTTTTAAAAAATATTTATTTTGGATGTTGATGGACCTTTATTTAATTCACTTAGTTGTATACGGTGCTGAGAATCAAACCCAGTGCCTCACACATGCTAGGTGAGTGCTCTACCACTGAGCCACAACCCTAGCCCCTCTTGTTGTATTCTTTTTTAAAAAAATATTTTTTTAGTTGTAGATGGACACATACAGAGGTATTTTATTTGTTTATATTTTTTATGTGCTGCCAGTGCCTCATGCATGCTAGGCAAGCGCTCTACCGCTGAGCCACAACCCTGGCCCTCATGGTGTATTCTTAAAACAAGTGTGTTTTTGTTGTATGTCAAGGAAAAGTATATATTTCATTTGGTCTTGTGGGTATATAGTTGTTTTTCATTGTGGATTTAATTTTCTTCATCCTGATGACTGATTACATTATGTTTGGCATCTTCTGTATACTTACTGGCTATTTGTATAAGAACCCTCTGGAGAAACAGAACCAATAGGATGTATATAAAAGATTTTTTTTTTTTAAAGAGAGAGTGAGAGAGGGGAGAGAGAGAGAGAGAATTTTTAATATTTATTTTTTAGTTCTCGGCAGACACAACATCTTTGTTGGTATGTGGTGCTGAGGATCGAACCCGGGCCGCACGCATGCCAGGCGAGCGCGCTACCGCTTTAGCCACATCCCCAGCCCTATAAAAGATTGATTATAAGGAATTTGCTCATGCAATTATTAAGGCTGACAGGTGCCAAGGTCTGCAGTCAGCAAGCTGTAGAACCAAGAGAATTGGTGGAATTGTTCCAGGAGAACTCTGCCAGGCTCAGCACTTGTTGCAGTTCACATCCGAAGGCAGGAAAAAACTGATGTCCCAGTTTGAGGGCAGGAAGAAAGAATTTTCTTTTAGCTTTTACACTCTATTAAGGCCTTCAACTGATTGAATGAGGCCCACTCTCCTTGGGGAGGACCATCTTCTCTACTCACTCTAACAATCACTGCTAATCTCATCCAGAAACGTCCTCCGGGAGATACTCAGAATGATGTTTGATCAAATGTTTAGGCGCCCCAGTCTAGTTGACAGATAAAATTAACCAGACTCATTGTCTGGTAATATAGTCTTGCAACATAGCTGTTCAAGTCTTTAGCTCATTTCTGATTGGATTATATTTTTTTTTGTTCTTGATTTATAAGAATTCTTTATATATTCTGAATTTGAGTCTTAGTTAGATACCTGTGTGGCAAATTTCTTTCACTGGCTGACCTTTTCAATGCTACCTAATCTTAAAAAGTCTTTTCTTTATGGTCAATGATTGTCTTTTGTTTAAAAAATGCTTGCCAGTCCCAGATTCTGCAAGTTACCAATTCTACTCTTTATCTTTGAGACACTTTGCTGTGCTTTCTTTTCATCTTGAGATCACATTCAGATCTATAATCCATATGGAATCCATTTTCTGTATACAGTGTGAGGTAGGGATTTCTTTTGAGTCAGGGGGCTGGGGATGTGGCTCAAGCGGTAGCGCACTCGCCTGGCATGCGTTCGGCCCGGGTTCGATCCTCAGCACCACATACCAACAATGATGTTGTGTCCGCTGAGAACTAAAAAATAAATATTAAAAATTCTCTCTCTCTCTTTCTCTCTCTCTCTCTCTCTCTCTCTGTCTGTCTCTCTCTCTCCCCTCTCTCTCACTCTCTCTTTAAAAAAAAAAAAAAAAGAGTCAGTAGACTCGGGCTGGGGATGTGGCTCAAGTGGTAGCACGCTTGCCTGGCATGTGTGTGGCCCAGGTTCAACCCTCAGCACCACATACAAACAAAGATGTTGTGTCTGCCGAAAAAACTAAAATAAATAAATATAAATATATATATATATATATATATATATATTAATACTCTCTCTCTCTTCTCTCTCTCTCTCTCTCTTTTTTTTAAGAGTCAGTAGACTCAATACAACTTATGGAAAATATCATCCTTTCTCTCCTGAGTTTTCTTGATGTAATTGTCTGTCTCTGGACTTTCCATTCCATTTCACTGGTCTATGTATCTATCCTTGTGTTGATGTTATCAAGTTTAAATCACTGTAGCTTTAAATCAGTCTTGATATCTGGAGGAATAAGCCCCCTTTCCATTTTGTTTTTCTTCTTTAGTAATGCCTACAAGGGATATTCTTGGCCTTTTGTACTTTCAGATACATTTTAGAATCAGCTGGTCAATTTGTATTAAAATTTGCTAGTGTTATGACTGGAATTGCACTGAATCTAAGAATTATTTGGAGAAATCATCATCTTAATCATATTGAATCTGCTACTACATTGCTTTCTACCTTTCCTCCCTCCTCCTCCTCCTTTTCCTTCCCCTCATTTTCTTCCTCCTCCTCTTCCTTTTTTCTTTTTGGTTCTGGGGATTGAACCTGGACCCTTTACCAGTTAGCTACAGCCCTTTTTATTAATTTTGAGACAGGATCTTGCTAAGTTGCTCAGGGCCTTGCTAAATTTCTGAGGCTGGCCTCAAACTTAGGACCTCTTGCCTTAGCCTTCCTAGTTGCTGGGATTATAAGCATGTGCAATCATGCCCGGCTCACATTGCTTTCTTCTGATTTGTCTTTGTTCCTAGGCAAATTCTTCCCTAATGGCTAATGAATAACTATACAATTTTTTTTTCTTTTTGGTATTGAGGATTGAACCCAAAAGTGCGCTATGTCCTCAACCCTTTTTAATTTATATATATATATATATATATATATATATATATATTTTAGTTTTAGGTGGACACAATATCTTTATTTTATTTTATGTGGTGCTGAGACTCGAACCCAGTCCCTCACACATGCCAGGCGAGCGCGCTACCACTTGAACCACATCCCCAGCCCCATTTTAATTTATATTTTTGAGATAGGATCTCACTAAGTTGCTGAGGCTGGCCTTGAACTTGCAATTCTCCTGCCTCAGCTTCCTGAGTCACTGGGATTACAGGTATACACCACTGTGCCTGGCAAAACAAACTTTAAAGAGGTTAATTTCAGGGAATGACTCCTACAAAAACAACTTCACACTTCCAATTCCAATGGTAAAAAGAATTACCTGAGCAGAGCATCTTGAAATTTTTTTTTTTCTTGAACCTATTGGTCATTGATCCATCCTTGAACCTATCACTATGGCCATGGTAGGCCTAAATCAGAAGTCACCAATCATAACACAGGGTCTAAGGAGTAAGGGCAGAAGGGAATTCAGTAGTCCACTGGAACTCCATTGCCTGATTAACACAGTCTAGTGGACTGAATGCATGTTCCATAGACTCTGTGAGTTAAATTGCAGACTGAGTATCTGAAAGCACTACAAGTCAGCTAGACGGGTGTACAAAGGCTTACGTTTATTTGATATGATCATGAAGGCAAAAAGATAGTGTTACATCCTTGGCACATATACAAGACATGCAAAATCTGTGTTGCATAAAGGGCTCTACGTAAGATTTCTTTTGGAGAAAGGTTTCTGTTAAAGAATGTTTAGGAACCAGCAGGTCTAAATGGGAAAAGGTAAGGACTCTCTGTCATGCCAAAGCTTCCTTTTAAGTAGGAAAAAACATGCAGTTCCCTAACTCAGGGGGAAAGTACAGGCCTTACAGGGACCCCGGAGCATATCTCAGAACAACTCTGAAGACAAATGCACTTGGAAGCTTCTGAGCTCAGACGGATGTTCAGGAAAATTCTTCTAGGGGTGGGGTTAGCTCAGAAGTAGAGCACTTGACTACTGTGTGTAAGGCCCTGGGTTGGATCCTCAGAACTAGGAGGAGGAAGAGGAGGAGGTGAAGAAGGAGCAGGAAAAGGAGACTCTTATAAACTATTATTAACAGACAGAAACAGCTCCAGAAATTGCGCCAATACAGACCTTGACATCAGGAGAAAGAAATCCCTGTCTTCACAAGAAGACCTAAGAAATGGGTCTGGAGTTGAGTTTAGAAGCTTGAAAGAAAATCTTTAGATTATATACCTGGGTAAATATTGGAAAGCAGATGATTGTCATAACTCTTGTGCAAACAAAATAAAACTAAACAAACCAAGTGTTAGTATATTTTTTCTGATTGTGGGAATTATGCATGGTCATTTTATTGCAGATGCACTACCTTTTAAGGGCTCACTTAGGGTTTCACCACCCAGGTAAGATGCCATTTCTACTTTGTCAATTCGTTCTCTCTCTCTCACCCCACCCTCTCTTTCATGTGTATTAATAGTTGAAAGTACAGTTCTTTTGTTCTACAGTTTTTCTTTCCTTGGGCATTTTTCTATTATTTACTTATTTATCGATATCAGGGATTGAACCTAGGAATGCTTAACCATGGAGCCACATCCTCAGCCCTTTTAAAAAAAATACATATATATATATATATATATATATATATATATATATATATATATATGTTTTTTTTTTTTTATTTAGAGACAGGGTCTCACTGAGTTGCTTCGAGCCTCCATAAGTTTCTGAGGCTGGCTTTGAATTTGTAATCCTCCTGCCTCAGCCTCCAGAGTCACTGGGATTATAGGCGTGTTCCACTGCACCTATCTTCCATTTATTATTAAAAATATTACTTAACACAAAATTATCTATATGTAATAATGAATAATAATTTAATGAACACCTGTGAACAACCTCCTGCCCCCAAGAACTATAACATTTCAATACCTTACATTTCCCTGTGTGGTCCTCCTATATCTCTTCCTATTTCCAGAGATAACTATAACCTGCAATTTCCTATTTATCATTTTTTAGTTTTGTCACAAATATGTTTATGCATAAGCAATATATTATTTGGCTTTACTTACTTGTTTTTCAAAGCCTTGTTAGAAATTTTGAGCTCTGCTGTACTGTATTGTCTTCTGATTCTTCTTTTTTTGCAGTTAACATTATACTTCAAAGATTTGTTTGCAGTGTAGCACACTCATTTTCACTACTGTGCAATATTTCATTGCAAAATATCCCAAAATCTATCTATCCCTTTTATGGGGGGGTGCTTAATAGGCATACAGCTTGTTTCTAGTTTTTGTTTTTTTAGGAGCTGGGCTGCAGTAAAGATTCTTCCTCACACTTCCTGAGGTACATGTGTGGGTTTCTCTTGGGCGTGTATGTAGAAGTGGAGTTGCTGGGTTTTACAACATGGAAACCTTCCACTTTAAAAAATAAATGTAGGGGCTGGGGATATAGTTCAGTTGGTAGAGTGCTTGCCTTGCATGCACACAGCCCTGGGTTCAATCCCCAGAACCACCAAAAAGAAAAAAAAAATTAAATATAATGTCAATTTGAATTATCAACTTGATTGGATTAAGAGATGCCCAAGGATTAAGAGGATTATGGGTATATCAGTGAGGGTGTGTCTAGGAATGATTGGTATGTGAGATAGCCAATTGAAATGGTGACCCTCTCTAAGCTTGGGCAGCACCCACCAGTAGGATGATGGCTTGGATGGAATGAAAGTTGGAAGAACAAGGAAGTGGCCACAGATCCTAGGGATTCTTCTGGAGTGGGTTGATTCTTCTTGAATGGATTGATTCTTCTTGAATGGGTTTTTGATTGCTGCCGAGATTGTTTGAGGATATCAAATTCTCGATTCTTGTTGTCTTGAACTAGGGTAGCGCTATTGATCTCTCTTGTTCTGGGGCTTCAGCATCTTGGACTGTGCAGTTACTGGTTCTTCTACTTCTCCAGCCTACAGATGGCCATTGTGGACTATCCAGCTTCTGGTCACTTAAGCCAACCTAATAAGTCTCTCTTTTATAATAATACTTATTGTTGATTCTGTTCCTCTAGAGAACCCTGACTAATACAGGGAATATCCTGATTTTTTTTTATTTGGCAATGTTCATGATCATTTGGCTGTCATTAAAAATTATCCAGGATGATGGTACTTGCCTGTACCTGTAATCCCAGGTATGGTGTGAGACTGAGGCAGGATAATCCCATGTTTGAGTCCAGCTTGGGTAACTTATTGAGAACCTGTCTCAAAATAAAAATAAAAAGGTCTAGGGTATAGCTCAGTGGAAGAGCATTTGCGTAGCATGTGCAAGGCCTTGGGTTTGATCCCAGCACCACAAAAAACAAACGAAACAAAAACCCTTTTCATCAAGGAAAAAAGCAAGATAAAAATAGGAAACATTCTTCACATGCAAGATACTATTATCTTTGTGGATATTTTCAGACCTCAGTAGAATCTGGATACATATTTAATATCTGAGGACAAGGTCACCTCCATACATATTGTCAATTAACATTGATGATTTATAAAGAAACCACACTAAATGCTGGTGTCAGGGGTTAAAAGTAAACAAAGCTGGATATTAGTTGCTATGGACTGAATGTGTCCCTTCAAAATTTATGTTGAGTCAGGTGGAATGGCATAACTGGTAATCCCAGTGACTAGGAAGACTGAGGGAGAGGATCGCCAGGTCAAGGCCAACCTCAGCAACTTAATGAGACCCTGTCTTAACACAAAAAGTAAAAAGGACTGGGGATGTAGATGTAGCTCTGTGGCAGAGCACCCTGGGTTCAATCCTTAGTACCAAAAAAAAAAAAAAAAAAAAAAAAAAAGAAAGAAAGAAAGAAAGAAATTTATATGTTGAAATTCTAATCCCCAAGGTGATGGTATTAGGAGGTGAGAATTCTAGTAGGTGAGTAGGTCACAAGAGTTGAGGTCACTGTTCATACTTGTGAACAGTATGAGTGTCCTTATAAAAGATGTATTGGAAGTAGAGAGACAAATATTGGAGAGCTCTCTCATCCCTTCTGTCAAGGGAGGTTATGGCAAGAAGATTGCTCTCTGTGAACCAGGAAGCAGGTTCTCACCAGACACGGAATGTACCAGCACTGTGATCTAGGACTTCACAGGCTCCAGAACTGTGAAAAATAAATTTGTGTTGTGTATACGCCTCCAAGTCCTTGGTAGTTGATTATGGCAGCCCAAACAAACTAAGGCACATATTTTTTGGTATGGGGATTGAACCTAGGGGTGTTTTATCACTTAGCTACATCCTCAGTCCTTTTTATTTTTTGAGACAGGGTCTTGCTAAATTGCTGAGGCTGACTTCAAACTTGCAATCCTCCTGCTTCAGTCTCTCAAGCCTCTGGGATTACAGGCATGCGCCACCATGCCCGACAGACTGGCACTCTTAAAGTGGCAAGGAAAGATGATGATGATGATTATCATCATCATCATTATTATTTTGCACTGGGAATTAATCCAGGGCCTTTCACATACTAGTCAATCCCTGAGCTACATGCTCAGCCCATTTTATTTTTTGAGATAGGGTCTCGCTAACTTGCCCAGGATGGCCTTGAATCTGCCATCCTCCGCTTCCCAGGGGCTGGGATTACAGAGTGTTCCACTGCTCCTAGTCACGGCCCCCCTTTCTGTTCTCCAAACGCCAAGCTGGTTTCTCCTTCCTCAGCCTTCACTTTTGCTCCTCTGCTCGGAAAGCTCTGCAGTCAGTCATCTGCAGGCGCGACCCTTCCTATCCTTCCCGTTCCGGCGGGGCTGTCACCTCCTCAGAGGGGCCTTGCTTGGCCACCCAGTCTCCCAGCACTCTGCTTGTTTTCTTCATAGCTCTCCTTATAAACCGCAGTTCCTTATTATATTTTGTTTCTCTCGCCAGCTGGAGACCTCCATGAGGGCGGTGGACGAGACTGTGTCCCCAGGGCCTAGAACAGGGCATGACCCTTCAATGGTACTCAATAAAATAAGGGGTAATAAATCTCTTACGCCCCCGGAACTGTAGATCCCTCTCTGCAGGCAGAGCCGACTCCCACCACGTGGGCGGGATGGGGACGCCCGCCTTCGGCGTGCCGGAGTGACAGCTCAGCCAGGCCCCGCCCCATCCCGCCCCTCCCCAGGCCCCGCCCCTCCCCGCCCAGGCCCCGCCCATGTCCTTGTCTTCCGCCTCTGGTCTCCATAAAGTTCATTCGGCGGCGCGCCGCGCGGGGCCTTCTGGGAGCGGCCGCGCCGGCCAATCAGGAAGTGCGGGCGGGCGGCGCGAGTAGCGGCGGCCGCGTTCCCCGGCCGGACCCGGACGGCAAGGAAGGCTGCAGTGCTACTAGGTAAGCGTGTCGCTGCGGCGGCTTTGCGACCGGGGCTTGTCCTTGGACACCGGACCCCGAGGTTGGGCGGAGCTCTGCCCCCACGCTGGGAGCCTTGCCGCTCACACTTGGCCTCACGGCAGTCGGACACGCCGGAGCCGGCGACCACACCTTGTCCAACCGCCTCATCCAGGCGCCGGGCTGCAGTGTGGCCGACCTGTTTCTGCACCCAGGGCCTCGGCCCCAGGACCCCTTCTTCCCCTCGTAGGCTCTGCCGCGGCGCGCCACACCTCCGCCACGTTCCGCGCCAGCCCGCCGGGCTCCAAACCTTGGTGAAGGGCCTGAGTACCCACTGACCACGCCCTGCCAGCTCGCGTGCCCAACACCCTGTCCCACACCTTGTACGCGAGCCGTTGCCTTCCGAGGGAAGGGGTCGGGGGAGACCACCCCATGAGCTTCTGTCAACCTTGGTTTGTCTCCAAGGGGGTTGCTAATGATTGGAACCTGGAGGTGGCTCACCTTTCCTTGGGCTCGCTGCATCCTTATCTTCTGCAAGGGCGATGCCAAGTATAATGGATCTGTTTTTAAAAAATCACAGGGCTGACTCCATGGGTCTTTGGCCAAAGTTTGGACGATCCGACGATTTGTCCCTCTGCTAGGGGAAGGAGATTGGCTTCTTTTTTTTTTTCCCCCCTCTAAGATGTCTTTGAACGCAAGCAGAGGTCACCTTTCATCTTCTGTTGGGAGTGAGGGAGGGTATCCTCAGGCTTGAAGCTTTTTTTTCTTTCTTTCAACTCTTCTCCAGTGTGCATTTGTATTTTCCACATTTTCATTTTTCACTCATGTTGATATTATCCTGCTTTAACATAGACTAGCTAGCATCCATATTTATGTTTCCAGCTTAGGCTTCTGCTTGACCTTCACCTTGCTGCCTATTTAATGTCTCCACTAAGATGGATGATAGTCGACTCAAACTGAGCATAGAGCTAGCAAGCTTCTCACCATCTCCTTCTCTAAAAGACTACTCATGCCATTTTTTTTCCTATGCCAGTAATAGAAAAAAGGATGGCCTTTGTGTCATCTTAGCTGCTCTCTCTTTCTCATTTCACAGCTACTGCCTACAGCCCTGCCCCATCATCACCACCTCTCACCTGGATTATTGAAATAGCTTTCCATTTGGTCTTCTTACTTCTGCCCTGGTCCCTGTTTTCAGCATAGCACAAAGTGATCCTTTTTAAAACATAGGCCATCAAATCATATTCCCTCCTTACTTAATAAACCCTCCATTGAGTCCCTTTTCAATAATAATAATACAGTGAGCTGTTCAGCTTTATATAATCTGATCCAATGTTGCTTTTCAAGTCTCAAATTCTGCTGCCCTCCCCTTTTACTGACATGCTTTTGGCCTCAGGGCCCTTTACTTGCAGTTCAGTATCCATGTGGCTTACCCTCCCACTTTCAGGTCTTCACTAAGGACTTAATAACTGAGGCTTTCCTCACTTCTTGTCTTCCTTCATTGCTTTAGTTATTCTTGGCACTTGTATTTTGCTTATTTATCTTGTGTATAGTTTGTCTTTCCCCTCTAAAATATGAGTGTGGGGAGGTTTATGTTTTATTCCAGGATGTGTGCCTAGCACCAAGGCTTGACACACAATAATATAGTTGATAAATAAGAAATATATCAATGTTCCAAGTTGTAGGTTTGGAGATACAGTGGTGAATGAGACAATTCTGCTGTCATTGGACTGATGTTCCTGTGGAGGACACCACAGCAGTAAACATACACATATAAAATGTGGTCCCTGGGCTGTTTTACTAAAGGAGAAAGGGATACTTGAACAGAGAACTGATTGATATAAGAGAGTGAGTCCTGGGGATATCTGGGAGCATTTCTGGCAAGGGCAAAGACTTGATAAAGAAAATAAGTTTATTTAGTTTTAGAGGCAAAGTCCAAGATTAGCTTGCCCCATCAATTTGGAACTCATGGCCTATGGCATGATGGTGGAACCCCATTTTTCCATTTCACAGATGAGGCTTGTGGAGAGTAATTACTTTGTCCAAAGTCACTCAACTAATGAGTAGGCTTGCTGGCTGAATCTTAGGGGTGCAGTGGAAGGTTGGGAGAAATGGCATGGGCAAGGATACAAAGCAGTGCCTGTACAGGGATGGTCAGGGACAGAAGAAATCAGATGACTATGTATAGGGTTTATCCTGAGAGTTTCGAAAGTCAAAAGCAGTGTCTCATCTGAAACCCTGTGAGAGGGAGCCAGCCAGGGCTTTTTAGCAGGAAAATGATGTTGGAAAGGTTGAGGTGGCCACAGAGAGCAGGATGATGTGCAATGGGAGAGGTTAGAATGGGGGCCTACATGTTCTAGCATCTCAACAAATACTGGGGTTTAAAGGAAAAGACATCTGGCTAAGTGATGAGGGGGATGGAAGCAACAGAACATTCCCAGGACCTAAGTACCTTTGCCAGATAATGATTTTGGATTGTGAGTTTGGAGAATTAGGAATGTTTTCTGAATGTACAGAATTTGATTTCAGAGTTTTTGTTAGAGAGTAGCAAGAGTGTAGATAATGAGGATCCTACCTGCTTGCTTTCATTTATCTATGTGTGTTTGGTTTCTGAGCCCGGAGAGGGAGGGACATTTTATAAGAGTACAGTCTGAGTTATGCTCAGATGCAAAGGAGAAAGGTGAATAAGAATCAGAGAGAAGGTGCTGGGGCCAGAGTTGAGAAGAGGGGAAGGGTAACCAGGGGTAGTGGTGGTTGTGGACAGATACTTGCATGGTGAGATGTGGGATGTGTGTGTATGTGTATAAAGGAGCGAGGGACAGAGATAGACAGAGATACATACAAATATAATTGAGAGGAAATGCACAGGTGGTGCCTGGAATCTTCAGGTTGGAATTGGAGTGCAAGGGTGCAGGTGTGGAGGTGACAGTTATTGTCATTGAGGATTCAGGGACAGTGGTAATGTAAGTACTCTGAAGTTGGGAATTTTGAACAGTACAAAAATGGACAAATTATTAGGAATTATATTAGGTCATGTATATAATTGAAAAGAATTCAGACTAACAGGTATAAAATGAAAAGTAAAAATCTCTCAGCTTTAACTTGTGGTGATAATGCTAATTGTTTTCTTTTATGTTAATAATGTTTCTTGCTTTTCCTCCTAAAAACTGTTAACAGACCTTAATGGTGTGGCTCCATGATTTCTTTGCGTATTCACTCTTGTGACCATTGTCAACATTGAGATATAGAACATTTCCAGTACTCAAAGCACCTTTGTCAGCTAAGGTACCATACTGTAGATTGAGTGGCTTAAACAACAGAAAAATTATTTTCTCACAGTTTTGGAGGCTGGAGGTCTGTGCATGGTTGGATTCTGGTGAGGACTCTTATTGGCTTATAGATGACTGTCACCTTGCTGCTTATTTTCCTTACGTGACTTTTCCTTGTTCCTGTGTGTGGGGAGGCAGGCTCTCTGGTGTCTCCCCTTTCTAGATAAGGACACTAATTGCATTCTGAGGACCCCACCCTGATCACCTTACCTAAATCTCATTCCCTCCCAAAGGCATCTTCTCCAAGAACCATCCCACTCGGGGTTAGGGCTTCAAAAGGATTTTGAGGAGAACAGTTGAATCCATATTATCTAGAGAGTTCTGTTATGCTTTCTTCCAGTAAGCATTTCTGCATGCCCCTAAGGATAACTTGTGTTCTGATTTCTAGCACCATTCCTGTTTTTAAGATCCATATGAATAGAATTAAATTATGTTCTATTTTTGTGTTTGGCTTCTTTAGTTCTCCACTATGTCTGTGAAACTTATCTGTTGACCCATGGAGCTGTAGTTTGATCTTTTCCATTGCTATGTGGTACCCCAGGGTGTGCATATAACACCATAAAAAACTCAGATGGGATAATTCTGTGATGGGGAGGGACCTAGGCTTTTATTAGAACCTGATAAAAGGTTTAGTGCTTTTCTTACATTAAAAAATGCATATATTTCCAGGGTTTCCTAGTGCTTCTAATCTGGGTGTCGTGGCCTTCAGGACAAGAAGCCTTTGGTTTACAGCAGATATTCTCAAGCTGGGAACTATTAATATTTAGGGCTGAATATTTCTTTGTTGAAGGCTGTGCTGTGTGTTAAAGATGTTTACCAGAATCTCTGGCCTCTTAACTAGATGCCTAAAGTTGTGACAACCAAAAATGTCTCCAGATATTTCCAAATGTCCCTTGTGGGGCAATTATCCCCAGAGAATCACTGGTTTAGAGAGATCCAGGGCCAAAGGCCTTTTGGGGCAAACTTGATGATCTGATTCTTCATTGCCGGTTGTAAGATGGAGCTGGTGTCATTTCTAAGGTTCTGTATGTAGATAATTTCTGTTACCTGAAAATGAGGCTGTTCCTTCTGAGGAAGCATAAAGTAAGTTTAAAGACTTCATAAAGTATCCCACTTTATGACTTTTTCATGGTGGGCAGACCTTTGGAAATTACCTGAGACAACCCCATCATCTTACCAGTGAGGAAACAGGTTCAGGGAGGATCCAGTCCCAGGGTCAGGGGGTGATGTGAGGTGGAGCCAGGCCGGAGTCCATAGTTCTTACTTTCCAGATTGGCCTTCTCCTGGCTTGGACAAGGAGTTTGTCAGAAGGTTTCTTATGTGGATTTTTTATGTTTCTACCTGCTACCAGGTTACTTTTCTTTGTTCGATGAAGATCAGTCAATACAAGTGATATTTAATGTATCAGGAAAACCTACACTTTTCTTACTGCTAACACTGAGTCATTCAGGACATTATTGTTACTAAATTACCTAAGTTTTTCTTTTCTGTCTAGGTTAATTTATATTAGTTCTTTGTTTTGTCTAGAAGTCTGTCTTCTGAATTATAATGAAGTCTACTGTCTTTAGTCTTATGGGACTATAAAGAATTATTCAACAACTTTTTTTTTTTTTTTTTTTTTTTTGGTACTGGGGATTGAACCCAAGGATGCTTTGCCATTGAGTTACACCCCTAGCCCCTTTTTTTTTTATTTTTTATTTTTAATTTTTTTTAATTTAGAGACAGAGTCTCACTAAATTGCCGAGGATATCCCTAAGTTGTTGAAGCTTTCCTTGAACTTGTGGCCCTCCTGCCTTAGCCTCCCAAGACATTGGAATTACAGGCCTGTGCCATGGTCCCTGGCCAACAACAACTTTTTTATTCTATTACTCTTTTATTCTTTTTCCATGAGCTCCTGGAAAAGTAATATCTATTAAGATGTGTTTTTTTTTTTTTTTTTGGTGGTTGTTGTAATTGACAGCCTTTAGGCACAGTAAAAAGTGGACTAATGTCTTCTAACCATAAAGAAGAGAGACAGTCAGAACCAATACAGATTGAGTACCCCTGGCCCCTATCCCCAAATCC
This sequence comes from Spermophilus citellus, assembly GCF_964194105.1. Lineage (NCBI taxonomy): Eukaryota > Metazoa > Chordata > Mammalia > Rodentia > Sciuridae > Spermophilus > Spermophilus citellus. The sequence continues at coordinate 42,869,639 of NC_138200.1, forward strand.
AAAATGCTTCAAAATCAAACTTACTGAACAGGGGCTGGGGTTGTGGCTCAGTGGTAGAGTGCTTGCCTAGCATGTGTGAGGCACTGGGTTTGATTTTCAGCATTATGTATAAATAAATAAAAGTCTATTGACAATTAAAAAATATTAAAAAAACCACAAAAGTTTACTGAACAAAAACCTGATGCCACAGAAGAAAATTCCACACCATGAAACTTTGTTTTGTGAACAGAATTGTTAAAAATATTGTATAAAATTGCTTTCAGCCTCTTTATGTTTTAAAGTATGTTTTGTTGACAGACTTTTATTCATTTATTTATATGCAGTACCAAGAATTGAACCCAGTGCCTCACACATGCAAGGGAAACGCTCTCCTACTGAGCCGCTATTCCAGCCCTCCTTCAGCCTCTTTTTATGTACATGAAACGTAAATGAATTTGTGTCTGGATTTATATATATCATATATCTCATTGTACATATGCAAATATTCCAAAATCTGAAGGGAAAAAAAATCCCAAATCTGAAATACTTCTAGCCCTAAGCTTTTTTTTTTTTTTTTTTTTTTTGCCAACCCCTGTTAGGCTGTCTGAGCTGAACCTGATACATAGATCCTGGTTCAGTGCTTACTACCCATACATCCTGGCAAAATTACCCTCACTAGAACAGGTAGTAAAAACACTTAAAAAGATTAAGGTGTGACATATGCTTTTCTTCTTCCCTCCTTAAAGTGTTTATTTGAAGAGTATATTTGAGGAAGACATCTATTCTGTATATGATGAAATCTGTCCTGTATATGTGCTTTTGACTTAATACACAGGATGTTAGAAGGAACTCATGTTCTTTTCAAGTATAGTGCAACATACTAGAACCCACCTGAATATATTTTTCTCCTTTATCACCTACAATCCAAACAGCCCAGTTGTCCAAGAAATACAAAGGGCCGAGATAGATAAAAGAGGAAAGACAAGGTCATCCATCTTTCTTTGGTGTTAAAGGAATCTCTCTTGAAGCAATGACTTGCAAGGGGAGCTATGCCAACTACTTTTCCTGCATTTATTTCAATACGAATGGTTCCCCACTTACCATGGTTTGATGATTTTTCAACTTTACAATGGTGTGAAATCAATATACATTCAATAAAAATCACACTGTAAATTTTGATTTTTTTTTTTTTTTTTTTTGCCAAGCTACCAATATGACATAGTATACTCTGTTGAGATGCTGGGCAGTGGCAGAGCCAAACTCTCAGTCATATAGTCACAAGAGGAAATAGCAGATTCCACGTGTTCTGTGTTGCTAGGCCATGATGTTCATTCAGTAGGTTAAGTGTATGAAATGCATTTTTGACTTATGATATTTTCAACTTACCACAGGCTTATTGAACATGATTCCATTGTAAATTGAGGAGCATCATATAATCAAATAATACTTATTACCACCAATTGAAGAGCTCTAATTTTACTATATCCCCAAATATTGCCCCTTTCCACTGCAAAGATCCTGCAACTACCAAAAGCAGTTAGGTCTACTATACTTTTTTTGATGTTGTCAAACGGAGAGAGTTCATTTTTAGAAGTAGTAGCCAATATTGCTAGTTATACATTTTTTTCTTCAAAATCTGCTACTAATGGTGTTTTTCCTATTTAGGATTATTTTAAATTTTTAACTGATAATAAAATAAGTTTAAAAAAATACTTTAAACAGAATGGGTTAAGTAGAAGACTGGACTTTGAGCCCAAATCACTGGTTCAAATCCAGACTGTTTACTTAGTAGCAGAACAATAGGTGGATCAGTTTATCTCTGAGATAAAATCCAAATCTCTCCAACTCCTTCAAGGGGTTGCTATACACAAACTATTTTATAAAAACTGCTGATTTATACCAATGTAAAGTGCTGTTTTAGTTTTTTTCCAAAGTTGCCAACTTGGCAACATTTTATCGTTTAATTATAAACATCCCTGGCTTCAAAAAATCTCCTAGTAAATATTTGACATTAAATCATAACTTAATCAAAACTTTATATCATTAAGAACTTCTGGAAGACAGAATTTTTTTTTTTTTAATGTATATCTATCATCCACTACAAACATGGCTTTTTGTTTTGTTTCATTACTGGGTATTGAACCCAGGGTGTTCTGTCATTGAGCTACTTCCCCGGTCCTTTATAGTTTTGAGATAGGGTCTCAAAATTGCTAAGTCTGACCTTGAACTTGGAATCCTCCTGCTAAGCCAAATAAACTAAGCAGGATTTTTTTAAAAAATATTTTTTATTTTGTTTATCTATCTTTAGGTGGTGCTGAGGATCGAACCCAGTGCCTCTCATGTGCAAGGCAAGTGCTCTGCCACTGAGCCACAACCCCAGCCCTAAGCAGGATTTTTATACTTTTAAGGTATAAAAAACCAGAGGGTCATTGGCCTTTATTTTAGGAGGGGCTTTTTTTTTTTTTTTAACTAAAGGAGGAGGCTGGAGGCTGGAGGTGGGGGAACAGGAGAAGAGAAAAATAAAAGAATCCAAAGAAGGATATTTTATGATGTGTTCAAAGTACATGAAATTCAAATTTTAACATCCACGATTAAATTTTTATTAGAGGACATACATTTATTTATTTTTACATACTATCTATGGCTGCTTTCAGACTACAATGGCAGAGTTGAGTAGTTGTGACAGAGATGGCCCACAAAACCTAAAATAGCCACTATTTGCCCTAGGAGACTAGAAACTTGGCAAGAGTTGGTTGACAGGTCTAGTATGGGTAGCTGAGGCCTTTCATATGCCTCTTTGTCCCTGTCAGCTTTGAGGTTCTGAAGGCTCCACTGTTCTGGAGTATGTTCTAGAAGTAGCACTGGCCTGGGTCAAGAGAACTCTAGTGTAATGGTTATTTCTGGGATGATTCAGTGGTCTCTAGAGAACTCAGTCGTTCCCCAGCATGAGAGTCCACAAGCCCTGGGTAAATGTAAAGAGGTAGTCTACTGTGGCTGATGCTTTAAAATAAACTGAAGAACTGATAATTGCAGAAAACAGATTCATAGACATTTTAATATAGTAAGCATGTATAGCATCAGAGACTGAGATTCAGATCACTTGCAAAATCCTGAAAGGGCCACTGTTTTAGAATACTGATTTTAAATGGTTTAAAAGAACTTAGCAGTTTGAGTATTTAAGTATCTATTCTTTTCTGGCTTGATTAAATATTTAACATGGTTATATCGAAGATGTAGAAATGATCAGGTTTTTCACAATTAAGACTCACTTATTAACAAAAATGAACTGTGGGGCTGGGATTGTGGCTCAGCTATTGAGTGCTCGCCTAGAGGACCCAGGTTCGATTCTCAGCACCACATAAAAATAAAGGCATTGTGTTGTGTCCATCTACACCTAAAAAAAAAAAAAAAAAAGTGAACTGCAATTATTTGATGCATTTTTGCTCTGCTTTTATAATTTAGTTTGTTTCACCTTATATGCTGTTTGGGAATCCCACCCCCCATTAAGAATGTTGATGTGCCCCCAGAATGAATGTTTTTTGGACATTGAGTGACAGGTTAAAGCAGACCAATGTGAAGAGATGGGAATCTGGCCACTCCTTGCTTTAGTTCTGGGTGGGAACTGTCTCTCTAAAGCTGTGGACTTTAATTTTTTCTTTAATTTCCTCAGCATCCTGTAGGTGTGGGGAAGAGATCTAGATCTTGGGAACTTTCCACTAGGAACTTTCCTCATTTTTAGCAGAGTAGCATGCCCTACTGCAGTCTCTGAAAACCAGTGGGTCATTGTCCTTTGTTTTAGGAGGGGCTTTTTTTACTGAAGTGTGCTGCATGATCAGAAAAGCACACAGATCATGAGTCTAGGTTGATGAATTTTAAGTGAACACACTGTTAACTAGCACTCAGAAAACCTGATTTTCAGCCCCACCCCAAGGGTAACTAATCCATCTTCTAAGAGCAGTGATAAATTTGCCTTCCTTTTAAAGTTCTCAGTGTCGTGGATGGTTGGCAGTTTGATTCTCTGGACTGTACCTTCTGTGATGCTCTTCAAAGCATCTTTCAGAGTTGCCAAAGGCCTCTCCTAATTGCACAAAGGCTTAGTCATTGTTGACCTATAAGAGTCCTAGTGCTGTGAGCCTGTCCTTGCTGACTCTTCCATGTCCAGACCCTACTTTGCTGCAGTTTTAAATCCCACTTCTGTGAGTTCTTTATATATCTATATCTATATCTATCTATCTATCTATCTATCTATCTATCTATCTATAGATATAGACATATAGATAGATATATTTAGTTGTAGATGGACGCAATATCTTTATTTATTTTTATGTGGTACTGAGGATCGAACCCAGTGCCTCACAGATGCAGTGCAAGTGAGCGCTCTACCACTGAGCCACAATCCCAGCCCCACCTTCTGTGAGTTCTTACTGTGGCTTCTTCCTGGCTCCCTTCTCCATAGCTCTCCAGATTTTCCAACACAAAGCTTGGATTTTGTTTTTTTTTTCTCCCCTGGACCATTTGAACAATGCTAGGAAGGCTCCTCCCCCCTTGGGTTAGAATTGATTTAATGGCTTAATCTTTATTTTATGGCTAAATTGATATTTATTTTGTGGAGGGGATAAAAACTATAAGTTTATGAAATCATTAATTGAAAACATTTAATGAAATGGGATGATGACTACATCAAAGTATAAATATGAAAATTCAGTAAAACTTTTAATTTCTTCTGTTTGAGTTATAATGCAGGACAGATCCAATTTTTTCCCAACTGTGGTGTTATAATCCAAGTGTGATGCTACACATCTGTAATCTCAGCTATTCAGGAAGCTGACAGGAGACTCCTAAGTTCAAGGCCAGTCTCAGCAACTTGATGAGACCCTGTCTCAAAATAAAAAGGTCTGGGTATATGGCTCAGTGGTAAAGCGCCCCTGGGTTTGAGCTCTAATACCAAAAAAGCCCAAACAAAAAACAAAACAAACAAAAAAACCCCAACAAACAAAACTGTGATATTAAATATATCTCTTTCTTTCCTCCCAAGCAGATGTGGGATATACTCAATTTTCTTTGTATTCCTAACCCGAGACATGTAGAAAATTCTTTCTACATCTACCTATTTATTCTTTTGGTTTGGAGTTCTGCTCACCTGAAAACTTGGCTATTCTAAAATACTACTGATTTTCATCTGGATATTTAGAGGGAAAGCACTTGTCTGAACCAAATGTGATCTGAATTCATGCCATTTATACTATTAGTGCCTTATGCTCTGCAGCCCCATATATGTTAAGTATCAGTTGGTAGTCAGAAGGGAATGTTTTTGCTCAGGTCTCTGTGTGCCAGTGGATGCTGATTTGTCAGGGGAGGGCAGGAAGCCTTTGAGAAAGACAGATTTCCAACAAGTAGAGGAGTAAAAGCTCTCCAACTCATTTGACAAATGAGCACCAGGCATTGGTGCCAGACACTGTTCGAGGAGCTTGGGGTATATCAGTGGCCAAAACTCTGTCTTTGTGCAGTTTATCTTCTAGTGAAGGTGATTGTAAGGGAGATGGGGAAGGGCTGGCCTGGGGTTTAGTTGCATTTTTAAATAGAATATTCTGAGTTGGCTTCAAAGGCAAGGTGACACCTGAGCTGAAACAAGGAATCAGCCATGAGTTAACAGGAAGAGGCTTTAGGTTAGAATGTGCTTGATCCATGGAGACCAGCAGGGAAGCCCCAGTGTGGCCAGAGTCCAGGCAAAGAGTGGCACTGGAGCTGGAGATGAATATGGGTAGTAAGGGGAACTGGGGCCCCATCCGCTGCACTCTGTTTTGTTTATGAGGTTTAAGCAGAGGAGGGGTATCATCTGACTGAATTTAAAAGGATCACTGGTTGTTAGGTTGGGAATACATTGTGGGAGGCAAGGTCTGAAGAATACCTTCCTGTCTACCATCCCCATTCTCCCACAGGCAGAGATGGCCTGTTACAGCCTGATTGTGTTGGGTCAAAAAAAAATTTTTTTTTACAATCATTTTCTAGAAACTTTGGTTTAGAAGTGATGGTGTTTTTGATTTTTTTAAATAAAGATTAAAGTCAGCTTGAAACTTCATAACCAAAGTGTTTTCATGTTTACTCCAGCTAAGCTATTTTTGCTCTAACCTCTTGCCCTTGCATTTAAAGTTAATGTCCTTTAATGCTCATTTTAAAAAGTCCTTTCTTCCTGCTATGGATTTATGGCGGTAATGGTGCCCTTTTAACATTAACCTGTACTTCATAGCTGAGATATAATTATGTATTATATTAACATTATAACTATCATGCTAGATCAGTAAGATTTCATATATGCAATAGAAGCCAGGGATTTAAAACAAAGAAGGGAAGAATAAGCAACAAGAGCTACTGTTTAAAGGAATTTCTTCTCCCTTTAAAGAATGATGATTATACATTTTATCTTGTATTGACTCAAATGGTGGTAGGAGTTAGAAACATTCTTTTGGACAGGGAGAATGTTTTTTTACTGGACCATCTTATAGAAATATGGTATGGTATATTTAAGAATCATAAATGTATGTTAAGTAGCAACACTATTCATAGGGCTTTTCTCTAACATTTTGGAGAAACAGCTGATCTTGCTAATCATGTTCAGTCTAACAGCTAGCTGCTATTTATATTAGCAGAATTATTAGTAATATCTGTATTTTTAAAAGTAGGTATAGTAACAATTAAATCGAATGTCCTGAAGGTCATGCATAACGAATGGACACTGCCCTTAGTGATCTTGTAAGCTAAAGAACATGTGAATGGAGACCTGGGCAGGAGTAAAAAAGAAAGTCTTTGTGTTATTGATGATACAGTTGTGTTAGAATAAATGGGGGTGGGGTTGGTCAGAAGAAGACCTGTGTTCTGATTCAGTTCAATCAAATCATAGCAGAGTATTCTGGGCATGTAACTAAGCTTCCATGGACTGTAGTTGCTTCTGTCTCCTCAGGAGTCTCATGGGGTCATTGTGAGGATTCTGTGAGGTAAGACCCTATACACTGGGCTGGGGATGTGGCTCAAGCGGTAGCGCGCTCGCCTGGCATGCGTGCGGCCCGGGTTCAATCCTCAGCACCACATACCAACAAAGATGTTGTGTCCGCCGAGAACTAAAAAATAAATATTAAAAATTCTCTCTCTCTCTCTCTCTCTCTCTCTCTCTCTCCTCTCTCACTCTCTCTTAAAAAAAAAAAAAAAAAAAAGACCCTATACACTGTGTGGCACCTTTTGGTATTTTTCTGAGACCATCGGAGGAGGAGGAGGTGGTGGTGGTGTGGAGTGCTTGATCTTTGATTCTCCTGGAGGGGGCTTCCATTTCTGTCTTCTGTAGGTTTGTAGAAGGAGGCTGGGATTGTGGTCTGCAGCTTAATATCTGCATTTGCTCTGGTGGCAGAAAATCAGTCGTGGGGCTGTCAATATGCACAGAACTGATCTGTTACTTCACAGCCTGATTCATTTTCTGTGTCAGGCCTGTTCTTGGCTATGTTCAGGAACAAATCCTGCTTGTTGATGAGCTGTCTCCTTTTCTATTTACAAAAAGTCCTAGTGTTTCATTAAGCTGGTAACAGACTCAGGCAATATTTGAAGTCTATCTTTCCCTTGATTTAGGTCTTTTCTCTTTTCTCCCCCACCTAGGATCTGTGTTTCCAATGGATACTGAAGGGTTTGGTGAGCTCCTTCAGCAAGCTGAACAGCTTGCTGCTGAGACTGAGGGCATCTCCGAGCTTCCCCATGTGGAACGGAACTTACAGGAGATCCAGCAAGCAGGCGAGCGCCTGCGTTCCCGTACCCTCACACGCACATCCCAGGAGACAGCAGATGTCAAGGCGTGAGTACTGGTGGGGAGGCAGCGTTGGTTCTGAGTGGTTTCTGGGGCAGGACCCATTTCTTTCCTGCCTTGAATTTGGATGCAGTCTGTGAATGACAGTCACAAGCCATATTCTCAGGAACTGAAGAGGGGTTTTGTAAACAGGTTTGCAGCCTTTGACTCCCTGCCTGTCTCGGGTTCTCCTGCCTGTCTGCCTGACCAAGCTCTGAGCCCATATCACGGGCAGAGATGATGGGGTGGGAAGGGACTGAAAGAGCTCCGTCATGCAGAAACTGGTCATTGTTGTTCCTGTTTGGGCTTGCCGACTCAAGAGTCCTAAGTGGCCTATAATGTGTTAGTAGATGCAGATAAGTGGTATCTTCCAAGCTAGAAAGCCCTCAGCAATGAGCAAAATTTTTAAGGGTGTTTGGAAGAAATTGCTGAGAATCCATCTAAGTGGGGATGATTCTGTCTGCTTATTGTCAGTGACCCCAGAGGCTCCCTTTGAAAGGCCTTGAAATACAGTGCCTTCTAGCTGATTGTAAAACAGCAAAGTGGGTGAGCCCTAAGAGACTGCTACTCAGGGAAAATGCTGAGTAACCAGGGCAGCAGCTACTGCTTGTGCACTGCATCAGTTGGGTTGTCGATTCCTCACAGGTGTGTTTATAGTCTCCAGTGTGCCAAGCCTGGATCATATATGGGACTATAATCATGAATTAGGAAGGCATGGTCCTTGCCCTCAAGGAGTTTATAATTTGAGGGGCAGACCAGAAAAAACAAAACATTTTGCTTTTTGTAAGGAGTATGAAGTATGATTTATTGGTTACTTACTCTTTGTTAGAAACCTGATTTGACTTAAGATTTTGCCTGCACAGCCAGCATTAGTGCTGTGATCTCTGTCTAACAGTGGGACAACAACAAAGGCTCAGAGAGGGCAAGTAACTCTCAGATTCCTCACTTGGTGAGTGGTGAGACAATGCTCACACCCAGAGCACACGTTCCTGTAGTCCTGATGGAAGGGCCATGGTAGGATGAAAGGCAGATGCTAACATGATTTTATATGGGTCCGGAAAATCACTGAGATTTCTGTGCAGGAAATATAGTGAATTTTCTGACTTTGCCTTAGTTTTCGTTTCTTTTTGGTGGTGGGGGACCGGGATTGAATTTAGGAGCACCCAATCACTGAGCCACATCTCCAGCCCTATTTTTTTGTATGTTTAGAGACAGGGTATCACTGAGTTGCTTAGTGCCTCACCGTTGCTAGGCTGGCTTTGAACTCGTGATTCTCATGTCTCAACCTCCTGAGCTTCTGGGATTACAGACATGTTCCACCACTTCCTGGCCTTAGTCTTCATTTCTTGAATTTGAGAAAGACTAAGTGGTGGTGTTGATGCAGGAACATTGTCTGTTTTAGATACTTAATACCTGTTACAGGAGTGAGTATGAGGCCTACATTATTTTTTGCAACTGATCTTGAGAACTGAATGTTTTGGCCAGCTGTGGTGGTGCATACCTGTAATCCTAGCAGTTTGGGAGGCTGCCTCAGGAGGATCCCAAGTTCAAAGCCAGCCTCAGCAATTTAGCAAGGCCCTAAGCAACTCAGCAAGACCCTTTCTCTAAATAAAATATAAAAAAGGGCTAGGGATGTGGCTCAGTGGTTAAGTGCCCCTGGGTTCAATCCTTTGTACCAAAACAAATAAACAAACAATCAAAAAAAAAAAACAGAACTCAGTGTTTTGGCTACAGTGTCAATAAGGATGTTGTGGAAATTTTTCAGTAGGCCTCTCCAGATTGTTATTTTTTAAAATACTAGTTGATTCTGGTTCTGTTGACATTTGTAAAAGCAAGTAAGAGGAACCCTGGCAGGGTTTGTTGTTTTTTTTTTTTTAAACTATCTAGCCTTGGAGCAAAATGTAGCCAACTGTTCCCCCACACTGTTCTCCAAAGTTCCAGCCAGTCTTTAGACATTTCTGCTAAGCTGCCCTCCCTACAGGCCCCTTACTGCTGCTCCTGGCTGCCTGTAGCTCCCCCCAGCCTTAAGCATGTAGGCTCTGCTGTGTGCAGAGATGCTGCTGGGGCACCAGGCCTGGGCTGCCAGCTGAGTTGCTATAGTTATAATTTAATTGCATCAGCTTTACAGCCTATTAAGAGCAAAAAAGGAAAATGTTTTCTTGGTAACAATTATCAGTCATACTCTTTCTTGTAAATTTCCATTCTTCTTCATCTCTTTCTACCTTAAATTCATTATTTTAGGGAGGAGGAGGTTGGAACATTGAAAGAATGGGTATAGGGTGGGGCAAGAGTTTAAAAAGAGACCAAAAGGCTGATGACTGTGTTTTTCCATTTTCTTGATAAGCAGAGACAGAAAGTGTGATGCGAATATTTTAGTACATGATGAGAGCTGAAGAAAGAACAGAGTAGGAAAAAACAGTTTTAAATTAAAAATTTTGAAAGACAATTCTGTCTTTAAGATGTTAGTTTGGATTATAGATTTAAGACTGAATTGTTTTGTGCAGAATTCTTTTATTCATTTTATCCTTTGTTGGATTTTGCATTTTGGGGAATGGATTTGATAGCTTTTTTTGCTTGTGTGTGTTTGATCTTTTTGAATTATTCAATTTTTTTCTCACCTAAAGAAGAGTATACATAATATTTAAAGGTGTAAACCAGGGGTTTGCAAACTCTAGCACATGAGCCACATCCAGCCTATTAAAGTTTTATTGGAACACAGCCATGCTAATTTGTTTGTGTATTATTATCTGTGCTGCTTTTGTGCTACAATAGTAGAGTTGAGTTGTTTTGACAGATTATATGGACTGCAAAGCCTGAAATATTCTTTTACAGAATAAGTGTAGTGACTCCTGGCGTAAATAATATATTCGATGAATATCCAAGTGCATATTGCACAGTTAAGATATATAATATTGATATCTCTGAAGCCCTCTCTAAGTGCTTACCATCCATTGCATCCCCCACTTTTCCTATCAGAGATGGCTTGCTGGATTTTTCCATTTAAATTCTGAAGCCAGACAACCTAGAGATGTACAAGAAAAAGCCAGCAGTCACTCTCTCCCTCTAACTTTATCTTCCAAGGTTACTAATGTTATTAATTTGCTTGTTCTTTTATAGTTCTTTCATGATTATATAAAGCATATGCAAACATTTTTTTGACCAAAGTTATATGGCAAATTATAACTTCACTTGTGATACTACTACTAAGCTTTTTTTCTAGGCACTTAGTATTTGTTGTGCCATGCACTTAATATGCATTATATAATTTCCTCCTAAACTTACCCTGTGAAATAAATAAAAAGGGTCAGATGGCAAGTGGACAACAAGAATCTTTTGACTTTTGCCATATGGCAAATTCCTGAAGGGTTTTTAGTTCCCAAAGGATAAGTATCCTCCTGATTGGTCTGCAAAGCCTGAGAGATTGGAAGGGCAGGAATTATTATTCATATTTAACAGAAAAAAATTAAAGCTTGCAAAAGTAATGTATGTAAGATTTTCAGTAGTAAATATTAAATGAGACTTGAACTCAGGCCTCCTGACTTTTTTTCCTGTATCCCATGTATACTGGGAATAGCTTTTGTCCTTTTGCTCTCCTAGGACTGAAGTGTTTGACTCTAGTTTCTGATTTTCGGCTTATGAGGCTGTCTATCTCATAGGAACGAGGCATGTGAAGGCAGGGAACTTCGGAATTTTCCATCCTTAAAAACTGAAAGTTTTGTAAAACCATCTTTACCCTAGATTTCCTATCTCTTTCATCAACATTTCCTTGTCCCCTTCCTTTCTTGCCATCAGAGTTTCTGCATGTATTGGGTATAAGCCATAGAGTGCACATATGCTACCCATTTAGAGGACCATTCTTTCCTAATAATTCTAAGAGTGAATTTTTAAATTCTGAAGGTTTCAGCTTTACAGAAATGAATCAATCATTTGGGCACTGCACAGTTGCATCCTCACATATCACTAGTGGAGGTAAAGTACTATGGGACAGAATTTAGAAATAGCTAGGAAAGTTGACCCAGTAATTTTATTTCTAGAGCTCTATCCCAAAGACATACTGACAAAAATATGAAAAGTTTTGTGCAGACAGATATTCATTGTAGCATTATTTGTAATAATAGTAAGAATCAGAAACAACTAAAATGTCCATCATTAGGGCACTGGTTGAATAAGTGGTATATCTATATACTGGAGTAGTTGGTCAGTAGTACCAAGGAACATACACTACCGTGAGAAAATACACCACCATGGAGTGATTATAGGGCATATTATTAAGTAAAAACTGCAAGGTGGAAGAAAGTATATAATAACTCTACCATTTATTTTGAAAAGCAGGTAAAAGACATCTGTGTTCATGGATCAGACAACTTAATATTAAGTTGTTAATACTCTTCAAAAAAAATTTTTTTTTTTTTTTTTTTTTTTTTTTTTTTTTTTTGGTACCAGGGATTGAACCCAAGGGTGCTCAACCACTGAGCCACATCCCCAACTTTTTAAAATTTTTTTTATTTTGAGGCAGAGTCTTGCTTAGGGTCTTGCTAAGTTCCTGAGGCTGGCCTTGAATTTGTGATCTTCTTACCTCAGCCTCCTGAGCCACTGGGAGCCACTGGGATTCACAGGCGAGTACCACCATGTTTGTAGTACTCCTCAAATTTATCTACAGATTGAACAAAAACTCTTATCAGAATCTCAGTTGGCCCTTTTTTCAGAAATTGATAAGTTGCTCCTAAATGTAAGGGACCTATAATAGCCAAAACAATCTTTAAAAGGCAGAAGAACATTGGAAGACTCATACTTCCTATTCAGAACCTACTGGAGCCGGGTGGGTTGGCACATGCCTGTAATCCCAGGACTCCCATGACTGAGGCAAGGGGATTGCAAATTCAAAATCAGCCTCATCAATGTAGCCAGGCCCTAAGCAAGAGACCTGTCTTAGAGAGACCCTGTCTCAAAATAAAGATATAAAGGGGCTGTGGCTGTGGCTCAGGCTGTGGCTCAGTGGCAGAGCGCTTGCTTAGCACATGTGAGTCACTGGGTTTGATCCTTAGCACCATATACAAAAATAAGTAAATAAAATAAAGGCATGCTACCCATCTACAACTACAAAAAAAATAATTAAAAAAAAAACATAAAAAGGAGCTGGGGATGTGGCTCAAGCGGTAGTGCGCTCGCCTGGCATGCGTGCGGCCTGGGTTCGATCCTCAGCACCACATACGAACAAAGATGTTGTGTTTGCCGATAACTAAAATAAAATAAAATAAATATTAAAAATTCTCTCTCTCTCTCTCTCTCTCTCTCTCTCTCCCCCTCTCCCTCTCCCTCTCCCTCTCCCTCTCTCTCTCTCTCTAAAAAAAACCAAACAAACATAAAAAGGGCTGGGGATGTGGTTCAGCAGTTCAGCACCTCTGGGTTCAATCTCTGGTACCAAAACAAAACAAAAAAACCCCAACAACCCACCCCCCCAAAATCCGTAAAAACCTTACTGGAAAGCCATGGTAATCAAGATTATATGATGCTGGCATAAAGATATGAATCTGATATGTAGATTGATGGAACAGAATTATGAGTCCAGAAATTAGTCCATGTGTCTGTGATTAACTGATTTTCAATAAGGGTACCAGGACCATTCAGAGTTGAAAGATATATTTTCAACTAATGGTACTGGGACAACTAGATCAATTGAACTTCATCAAAATTAAAAACTTGTGTGATTCAAAGGACACTCTAAAGAAAGTTAAAAAAAAGCCAGGCCTGGCGGCATATGCCTGTGATCCCAGTAGCTTAGGAGGCTGAGACAGGAGGATCGGGAGTTCAAAGCCAGCCTCAGTAAAAGTGAAGAGGTAAGCAACTCAGTGAGACCCTGTCTGTAAATAAAATACAAAAATAGGGCTGGGGATGGGCTCAGTGGTAGAATGCCCCTGAGTTCAATCCCCAGTGCCAAAAAGAAAGCAAAAAAAAAAAAAAGTACAGAATGAGAAAATACTTGCAAATTATGTATCTGCTACAAGACTTGTATCCAGAATGTGTTTTTTAAATATATATATATATATATTTGTTGTTGTTGTTGTAGGTGGACAGAATGCCTTTATTTTTATGTGGTGCTGAGGATCAAACCCAGTGCCTTATGTGTGTTAGGTGAGCGCTATACCATTGAGCCCCAGCCCCAGAATGTGTTTTTAAAAAACTCTTAGAATTGATTAACAGAAGACAAACAACCTGACTTTAAAATGGGCAAAAAGATCTTTTTTTTTTTTTTTAAAGAGAGATGAGATGAGAGAGAGAGAGAATTTTTTAATATTTATTATTTTAGTTTTCGGCAGACACAACATCTTTGTTTGTATGTGGTGCTGAGGATCGAACCCGGGCCGCACGCCAGGCTATTGCACTACTGCTTGAGCCACAACCCCAGCCCCAGGCAAAAAGATCTTTATCCAGTATGGCAAATGAAAAAATGCTCAACATCATTAGCCATTAGGGAAATGTAAGTCAAAATACAGTGAAGTATCACCTCATACCTACCAGAGTAGTTGTAATCAAAAAGATACAATAAGTGTTGACAAGATGTGGAAAAAATTGAAAGCCTCACATACTGTTGGTGGGAATATAAAATAATTCAGCCTTGTTAGAAAACACCTCATTAGTTCCTCAGAAGGGTAAATACAGGTGCCATGTGATCCAGCAGTTTAATTCTTAGGTATATACCCAAGAGATGAAAATATTTGTACACACAAAAACTTGTATATGAATATTCATGGATGAATTTTCAAATAGCTAAAAACAGAAGCAACCCAAAAGTCCTCCAACTGGTGAATGGATTCATAAAATGGACATGGCTATATGATGGGATGTAATAAAAAGGAATGAAATACTAATACATGCTCTAATGTAGATGAACCTTGAAAGTCTTATGCTAATTGAGAGAAATGAGCACAAAAGATTGCATCTTGTATGATTCTATTTATGTGCAGTGTCCAGAACAGGCAAATCTAGAGAGAGAGAAAAAATAGGTTACTGGTTGCCAGGGGTGAGAGGATGCGGGAAAGTGAGAAGATGGGGGGAAGTGAGAAGTGATTACTAATGGGTAAAGGTTTTCTTTTTGGGTGAGAAAATGTTCTAAAGTTGACTGTGGTGATGGTGGTGCAAATCTGATTATACTTAAACACTGAATTATATACTTTCAATGGGTGGATTTTATAGTATGTGGATTTTATCTTTATAATCTGTTTTTAAAAAGCAGGTGATGCAAATGTACGTACATATTGCTAATAAAATGAAGGAAAGTATTTAAAAGTATCAGGATTTGTTTTAATCAGGTATGATAAGGCACAGACAGGGAAATGACTGTCGTGAAGGAAGTTTTTACTCACGGATCCCTAGAAACGGGTCCATACATATCCACAGGGCCATACAGGAAGTCCTGGGATTGACCAGGAGAGGTGGCAGTCATGATTTTGAAAGATTTAGTCCTGAATATCATAATCCTGATGTTGAAATCCTGAGTGTCAAATTTCCAAAAATGCATTCACGTGGGGGAAAGAAAAGGCTATATAAGAGGGACAGAAAACCAGGTTCTGGAGATAGGGTTGACCACGAAATTCAGCAGCCATGAAACCTCAGTTTAAAAATTCATCCTCTGTCTGCATTGGCATTCTTATGAAGTACCAGGAGCTTTTAATGAATTAAAGTTGCATTGGCCTGAAGAAGCCAGCAGTTTCGGACTAGTTTGAAAATAATTAAGCGTATGGTAGGACAAGAGGATATTCATACAGTGGTGTTTCTTGTCCATCACTATTGTTGTTTCTGCCAAACTTGTGGTCTGATGCATAGAGAATGGACTTAACTTTTGTCTACCCCAACAACAAAGAAGCATGGCACAGAGGATAGGAAGACATAGTAGGGAATGATTATGTCAACACATATCAGATCATGGAAGAATTTAAAAAGAGCAGCATCACATGGAAAATGAATGTGAATGAATTCTTTAAGGGGAGCCATGTCCTAAAAGAAAAATAGCAGCTATCCATTTTGATGCAAAACTTCAAGATATAGTTAATGGGCTGGATATGTGGCTCAGCTCTCTGAGGCCCTGGGTTCCATCCCCAGCAGTACATATTCATTCATATTTTCTCTCTCTCTCTCTCTCTCTCTCTATATATATATATATATATATGTGTGTGTGTGTGTGTGTGTGTGTGTGTGTGTTATATATAATATAAATATATATACTTTTTTTGGTAATGATCATGAAAGTTGGCCAGCAGTAATAGACTTTGAGAGAGTCTGGTGGTCCATTTTCAGAATACAGTATTTATCCTTAAATGTAAAATTACTGAGGGTATAAGAAAATCAGCTAAAGAGGAAATAGAACAACTAGTTCCCAGCAGGTAACACCTGAGTGTGACAGATTCACAGCCCCTTGACAAACAGGAGGCGAGGGGGAAGGGGTCAACCTGACCAACAGAGATAAACTTCACATAGGCTAAAATGCACTTAATCCCAGAAAGGCCTTTCTAGCTACAAGAGGACTGAGGGAGGTGGGACTGACTGAAGGTATCTTTCTACCCCATAGTACTCAGCCAATGAGGAACTGGGGGAGGAACCTTCCTCACTAGGGATAGAATGCTGATTGTAAGTGCTCTGGGGTTGCCTTCTCCTCCAGACACCTGATCTTGCAAGAACGTCATTAAAGTCTCACATTCTCTACCTTTTGTCCCAGTCCAATTCTTTGGATTTGGACAGGTGAGCATGTTTCTCACATGAACTACCACCATGTAATTGCCCATAATCTATTTCTAGAATATGCTTTTTCATGTCAAATTGAATTTTTAATTTTCTTAAAATTTTCCTCCACACTTTAAAATCATCAGCATTCTATTTTTTTTTTTTCAATTTACTGTGCTGTGTATTTCATTTCACATGATTTCCAATGCTGGAAGTATAAATTACGTGAGAACTTTTTAGAGAGTTCTCATTTGTTTCTTGACTTTTTTCTTACAAATTTGACTTCATGCAAGCATATTATCACCACATTGATTTTTATGTCTAAGCATTGTGCATATACATAGAACCATTAAAACAGTGAATGAAGGAATGTCTTTTTCATACATCTGCATTTGTGAAGAATAAAATTTCTTAATTACTCAGCTCTTTGGACAACTGCGTATGTGGTGGGAACCCATCCTGATTTCTGATCAGTTTCATTAAAAGACTTAGGTTGTTTATCATGGCATTTCAAGATAACTGCAGGCAGAAAGCTGGGTGCACACAATTACCAACCATAGTGATAAGTTTTTATGGATTTTGCTTCTTGACCTGTTTCTTTTTCTTTTATATATATATATATATATATATATATATATATATATATATTAATGGTAGATGGACACAGTATCTTTGTTTATTTATTTTTATGTGATGCTGAGTATCTAACTTAGTGACTTATGTGCGAGGCAGGTGCTCTACCACTGAGCCCCAGCCCCAGCCCTTGACCTGTTTCTTTTTGAATATGAGTTTGTCTGCTTTTGTTATATATACCCAAGTGATTGTCAGTAGTATATTTGTTTATACTTGCAAAAATACGTTAATATTGCCTATTGTGTGAAGTGGCCTATGAAGTATTTTGTTTATTTGTTTCTCAAATAATCTTTTAAAAATGCAAATAGTTGAGTGATATGGCATATGCCTTCTGTAATCCTAATTCTTCAAGAGGCTGAGGCAGGAGGATCACAGAGGCCTGGGCAATTTAGCAAGATCCTTTCTCCAAAAGAAAAAAAAAAAGGTGGGGTATGTAACTCAGCTCAGAGGTAGAGTACTTGCCTTGCCTATGGACAAGGCTGTGGGTTCAATTCCAAGTACCTAAAAAAACCAAATAAATACAATACAATGTCATTTAAAGAATTCTTAAAATTGTTTTTTTCCTCAGAATTATGTTTTTAGGATTTTGGTCTTTTGAGATTTCAAGATTTGGGATTATGGTTCTATGGGATTGTGTCTTTTGGTATTACATCCCAAACTGGATCAGGAGGCAGAGGGAGCAAGGGGGAAAGAAGGACAAGAGCCTTTGCTGTGGTTTCTTAGGAAGGCAAGGCCAGGCAGTGCAAACATGTTTAGGATTGGCTAGTTTGAATAATTTCTAGAGACAAGGGCTATCTTTAGTTGTGCAGTACCTGGTTTTGGGGTGAGTAAGACAGGATGGTGGTCCATAGTGTGAGAACCCCATGAGAACCTGATAAAGGAGGTGGCTGGGGTATTGGGCTCTGAATTGATGGGTTTGCTGTGATGATGTGCTTGTAGCAGAATTGTTTCATACCCTCTAGGAATTAGCTGCCCTGGGAGGGGAGTCCCTTTAGTGTCAACAGTGCCCCACATGTCACAGCATCAAATACAGAAGATAAGAAAATATGATTAATATAGAAGATAATCAAAAGGTCACCCCTGGAAAAGGGAAGGAATAAGTGCAGAAAATAAGGACTTTAAAAAAAATAGGTTTGACTTTGGAACTGTGCAAATATTTAACATAATTATAAAACAACTAAACATTTAAAATTTTCTAAAATTTGAAAATAAATTCTTAACATTTAAAAGTTTCTAAAATTTGAAAATAAATTCTTATCCTTTTGGTGACTAACCATATGGGAGAAACAGTATCAAGTAATGTTTTAACCTGTCTTCAATAGTTCTATTGTTGATGAAAGGTTGTTACTGGTGTTTGGAGACTGATGTGTTATAGTGTAGGATAAAGTATGTCAGTAATTATGGGAGTCAGACTTTGGTGTGAGGGAAGGAGATACAGATAGAAATTTATGAAGTTAACCTGAAACCCTGTGTTCTTAATTTTGGATTGGAAATATCAATATGAACTTGTGATGTACTTTGTCTTAAGAAAACTCCATTTCCAGCTCTGACTATTGAAAAAACCTGGTAATACTTGGCAAATCTAGTGGCCAGAGAATTGTCTCTAAAGTCCATTACTTAATACAAGCAACTAGACTTCTTGGAGAGTTGGGTAATTTCAAGTTTGAGGCAGGATTGAGTAAAATGAACATGAAATATTTCTTGTCATACCAGATAGTAAAAAAGTTATTAAGACCTTCTTGAGTCATTTCAAAAGAACTGAGAAACCTTCAGGCCTGGGAGTCCAGCTCAGTGGTTGTGCTCATGAGACCCTGAGTTTGGTCCCTAGTACTACTACATACCAAAAAGAAAGAAAGGGGGAAAACAAAACAACAAAACACCCCCTCAGAAACAAATTTGCAGAGACAAATGAGCATCAGTAAGATGCTGACAAAGATGAGACAACTTGAGCATCAGTAAGACGCTGTGCGTGGCCTGAAGCACATCAGATGTGTTTAGATTCATGAGTTCATAATGAGAGTAACACAGAGCTCATTGGTCCTCTTTGGAGGATGCTAGAGAACCAATTCATTGTTCAGGATAATCACAGTTGATGAAAGGAATTTTCCTGAATGGACATATTCTAGCTAATAAAGGTAGAATAATAATACCACATTTTATAAATCCTAAGGAATTATTAGAGTTAAGCAATGGTCATCAATGACTGCACACATTCCAGATGGAGATAACCAGGCACATATGTCTCTTGCCTGGTGATGAAAGTATAAAGTAATCTAACACCAACAGCAATGGCTCCGGAATCTGGTCAGACCCGTAGAGCTACTTTCAGTTTACAGGAGATACGGAGGACCACATTATGGGAGAGCAGTCCACCTGTTGTGTAAGAGCCTACTTATATCCTTGTTATTTTGAGTGTAGTCCATGTATCAGCAACATCATTATCAACTGTGAGCTTTTTAGAAATGTGGAATTTGGGGCTCCATCCCAGACCTATTGAATCAGAAGAAATTAGATTAGCGAATGCCAGGGACTCGGGATGATTTTGGGGTAAATGGGAACACACTATTCATGATGGGGGTTTCTTCTGGAGTGAAGAAAATATTCTAAAATTGTGGTGATGGTTATTATGATTCTATGAATATACTGTAATCACTGAATTGTACACTTTAACTTGTAAATTGTGTGGTACGTGGAATTTATCTTAGTGAAACTGTTATGTAAATAAGAAAGAGGACATTACACTAATACCTGTGCTCTGGGTTCACCTGAGAGTATTCTGAATATTGGGAGGAAAGTTATGGATTATTACCACTGTATCAGAAAAGTAATTTTTAAGGATTATGAGAAGAGGTGAGATTATCTTATACCCTGGAGGGCATGTATCAGGGATGGCATCCTAGTTGACCAAAGGGAGACAGAAATCTTTAGGGATGAACTGTCTGCGTGATCATACGCTGTGCAAATTTATTAGAATGGAACTAAATGTGGAAAATCCTTTCTCTGGTAAGGCCAGAAGCTCTTGGGTTATGCTCACAAGTGTTACATATGCTGCTGAATGCTCTAGCTTCTAAGTTGTTCAAAGGGATTTTGAACTTTTTTAATGAGATTTTGAAGTACTAAATCATAATTCAAAAATAACAATTAAAAAATTAATTCCCCCAAACTTCTTCCAGAGATTGCTCTAGATATTAGTGAGAGTCTGTTGTTGTTGCTGTTGTTTTAAATTTACTCATTGTTATGTTGCTCAGATGATAGAAATAAAGCTGGCTGTATTATTCCATTTCTCTTCAAAAGCAATTAGTGGTCAGATAATAGTCTGCTGTGTTCCTGGACTGGGCAGTGGAGAAGGAACTTGCAGATACACTGGCACTGGCATAGTGTTTGGTTTTGAAGAGAAGCTACGCAGAACTGGCCTTAGATTCTAGTTTGCTCTTCAGCAAATGATTGGCTGTCCTGGACTTTAGCTTCCTCACCCAGTGAATGAAGTTTGGAACAAGTTTCTCCTGAAGCTTCTAAAATTTTGTTGTTTACTCTGTCTTTTCAGAGTTTAAAGAGTTTGTGTTCTGGAACTCTATGACCTGTCTGCCACTTCCTTGCTCTATGACTTTGGACAAGTTAGTTAACCTCTTTGCACCTTAGTTTCCCCATGTATAAAATGGGGATGAATAATTATACCTACCTCTGGGGCTTCTTTACTGTGAGGTGTTTGGAGTTGCTAGCCTATGGAAGTATTCTTTTTTTTTTTTTTTTAAGAGAGAGTGAGAGGGGGAGAGAGAGAGAGAGAGAGAGAGAGAGAGAGAGAGAGAGAGAGAGAGAGAGAGAGAGAATGAGAATTTTTAATATTTATTTTTTAGTTCTCGGCGGACACAACATCTTTGTTGGTATGTGGTGCTGAGGATCGAACCCGGGCCGCATGCATGCCAGGCGAGCGCGCTACCGCTTGAGCCACATCCCCAGCCCCTGGAAGTATTCTTATTCTAGAAAAAGCCCTCTAATTGTGGCATGATCAGAACTCAGATCTCTCCTACTTCTAAATGCAGTGTTTTGTCTGTGTTAGCATGTGTAACATCTATATGAAAGTATCTGACAGTAGATAAGAAATTTTTTGGGGAAAAAAAAAACATACTCTGCAGTGTGGCTTGAAGCCTATTGGTTGTCCTAACCTTACTTTTTTCTTACTTGTCTCCCTGCCTATATCCCTATATAGGTCAGTTCTCCTTGGGTCTCGGGGACTTGACATATCCCACATTTCCCAGCGACTGGAGAGTCTGAGTGCAGCCACCACTTTTGAACCTCTTGAGCCTGTGAAGGACACAGATATTCAGGTAAGGCTGCCAGGTGCAGGTAAAGCCTATAACTCAGGCTGAAGGCCCTACGCTGTTTGTTTACCACCTCATTTAGGAAGTTCAATTTTCTTTGTTAATTTTCTTCTTCCCCAGATTTTATAAGAATGGGAAGTCTGCTTTGGCAGTATAATGGAGAACACTGGATTATTTTCAAAGTGCTCTGTATGGCTGAATTTAAGAAAGCGATTCCAAACTGCACTCTCTATGAGAACAGATTTCTGTTCTTTCCTTGGGCTTAATCCAAGGCACAGAGACATTA